>NW_013666392.1:262911-271663 GCF_000517525.1 Limulus polyphemus
TTGGCGATGGGTGGTGATGACTAGCTGTCTTCCCTTTAGTCTTACACTGCTAAATTAGGGTCGGCTAGCGCAGATAGCCCTCGTGTAGCTTTGCGCGAAATTCAAAAAACAAATAAACAATACTTTACATATTCAATAGAGTAACGGTTTTATAATATATTAATGTTCACTACGTCAGAGCTATACACATAAAGACAATTTTCTTGTTTATTTGACTAGAAAGAAGCTACTTTAGTGATTTTGTTTTGCAGTTCATCAAAGGCCTCATCTTTATTTTCCACGATTTATGTTTTTTGTGTGTCAAAGATTGTATATAAAATAATGCTATTCGCATTAAAATTTTATCGTCCACTTATTACAGTTTGCCACACTATATTTTAATATAATTGTCAGCGATCGTATCCCTTATTTTCTATAACCTCAAGTCAAACAGTAGACTTGTGAAAGTTGTACGTTTGTATAAACAGCACTCCGATATGGAATACAGAAATTTAATCCAAGCAGAATATGAATGGAAAGAAACTCTGTTAAGTACACACTGAAATGCTACCTATAATTACAATTAATTTTTATTAATAAGCGATACTGAACAAGCAGTATAATATTTTCAAAATTCTCTGGTAAGAAACACTGAGCCAAAGAGATGCAACAGGTTTTCAGACGCATGATTTGCTTTAAGATATTTTAGGGCTTTGTCCCGTTAAAGGTTACTCCAAGCAATTCCCTGGATTGACTGCTTTTTAATACCAATAGTCTGCAGACTAGTTCTCATTTTGCTTACGTATATAACGATAAGGCTTAGTCCCAAAGTAAGCACGTCGTCTGCTACAACAGCTCCACCACAGCCTGAAAATTACTTTTAGATTATGCCTCACAGGCATACTGACGTAACTGGGTTGTTTGTCTCATCAGACAAAATACCGCTACGTCAAGAACTCTGCACACGCACGTTACTTGCGTGATTTTTTTACGTTGTTTACCACTCGCTAATACAGCAGACTGAATTATATTTGCATTGTATACCAGGCTTAAGATAATATTGTAGCGATTAAAGTAACATATTTTATATTGTTTATAAACATTTATTGCGTAAAAAAACATGACGTATGCAAATATTGGTCGCCTTAGTTTTTTGTGTGTACATAGAAATACCATCGTAATCGATTTAAATACGTCCAATCAGAGAGGATTGAATATTCCTTGTTCACCATATCAACCGAATTTTAAACGTATTTATGTGTTTATATATATATATATTATATATATATATATATTCACACACACACACACACACGCGCAAAACTTAAAAAATTCAAACTGCATATTTAACGTTATCGTGACAGCAGACATTTCTTTCTCTAGCGATTTAGTAAGTTTACGTTCGTGATTAAATATAAATGCACAGCAGATTTGTTGCAATAATTATTTTGAAGCTTTACCCAAGAGACCAATTTTTGCGTAAAGACAATAACATATATGCAGTGTAGCGCCGATTGCCCGGACTAATTGGGACCATTGGTGATTTTGATGATCGAAAATCTGTACAATTGGACATTATTAAAAAATCTTATTTTGAACATAAAAAACTGTATCTTGAACATATATTGTACAATATTTCTCTGCTAACTTTTGGCTCATAGATCCGTAATCTTTTGACCGATTTGAGATTTAATTACACTTTTGGACTCAGGAGGTCAACCCCTTTCGATTGACGTATTTGGCAACGCCCAAGGTCTCAGATTATTTTACTCTAATCCTGCTTAAAAGAATTTCAATTTGAGGGTAGGCTGGTAGTGACCCTGATGAGTAATAAAATCAAATCGGGTATAGGCGCGCCCCATGCTTGGTATTGCTGGCGCTTAAAAATTTGGCTAATAAAAAAAAAAAAGTCTCATAGGTTAATTTACTCTAATCCTGCCTAAAATAATTTCAAGTGCTGCGGCTATTGAGGATTCCCTCTTGTTTTAATTTGTTCACAATGTCCACTTTGTCACTAATCGAAAGAACCACCATTTTTACTCTAACAAAGAGCAACTTTGATAAAAAAAACACTTTTTATTTATTTTTAAGGAAACACAAAGAACGTCCGTACTCAATAAATAAGGCTAATGTCACAACTGAAAAATTTGCGGCGAGATCAACCCCTTTTCCACGAAGTGATCCAAGCATATTAGGGCACGTTTAAGATTTGTATGTTTTTTTTTACGAAGCAAATACATACATTTATATACATATTTTTAGTTTTCAAAATTTGATCCGGTTAATTGGCGTTCTACAATATGTGTGTGTGTAAAAATATAAAATTTTTATTATAGATATACGCGCCAACAAATACATGATCGTCAGCAAAATTTTAACAATGTAAAATTACATCCTTTATTATTCATAAGTAAAAATGTGTGCGCCCATAACACCCAAAAGATACAGAGATTTATTTCCCTCCACAACACTCAAGTGTATGCGACGGAGAAGCAAAATGGGGAAATGTGCCTTTCTTAGAATGTGTTTACTATTTCTGATTTACTGATATCATACATGTTACAAAACTGTACGAAAAAGATCAACAATTTTCCTCGTAACTATTTTTATGTACATTAAGCAATAATCATCTACGCGTTTAATTTCATGCCACACGTATTACAGCTCCTGAGAGAGAGAGAGAGAGAAAAGAGTTATTTACAAAGATAAACCCACGCAGGCTATTTCTGTCAAAGACTAGAAGAAAACAAGTATACCTGTAAAGTATGGTGCGCATGCCTTGCGCATGAACAGACTAATGAAATACAAGGAGAGGAAAGCTGGTTAAGTTTTACTTGGGTGCTTCTGTTTTGTAAGATTTGTTATTCTGTTGTTCGTTGCTGGTGAAACAAAACGAGTTAATAGGTTAATTTAGAGTCTGTCTTTTCATTAGTGAAATGAGCAATAACGCTGTAAAAATAAAAAGGTTCTTAAGAAACACGTAATACATAGACACTCACTCTACATGTAACATTGTTCACAGAGTTTCCAGGTATAGACAGACATATGCACACAAATACACACTTACGGATACACAGTCGGATCATGTAATTTAGTAACATTCTTCATACATAGTTTTGTTGAAAAAATGTGATACTATTCTCAATACATAATGAGCTTAAGGTATGGCTGCAATATCAATATGCAATACATTCTTAAGAACATACTTACACATACACTTAAATGACCTCTTTATTGGGGTTACAAAACATTTGTAGAACACTATTTGTATATGCAGAGCATGGGATGTGTTAAGTAATTGTTTGAGCCCTATAAATTGGGAGGTTTGGGACAATGGAGAAAAAACAAAACAAAAACTATTTGACAGATTTCAGACCACATCTCAGTTGGCACGGTAGAATTAGATATTCGAATTTGGTTACAGTTGAAGGACATTACAAAAACTGTCATACGGCAGCTGAAAACCAGTCAAAAATCTCTCATTCTGGAAGATAAGAAAGCTTAAGTGGTGCGACAAGTAGTGCTTTACCATTTTTGTGCTAATTTAATGTAGCCAATACAATTCTTAACATTGTGAGACTCGCACATTCTGGCTTTACATAATACTGTCATGCTCACTCTGTAACATTTCATGCCTGTAATCAGTCAAAATGACACCACATTTATACTAGAAATTAATAATCTGTGCACAAGCCAGTGTTAACAATTTATCACTGTGACAAGAGGGATTTTATTAGACACTGGAAAGGGTCACCTACTACATTTGTGTAGTATGCAGTCTTACCATGTGTTTTCTACCTTCGTATTTTATGTAGACATTTTAAATTTTCTTCGTTTATTCAAATGTATTTGTAGTTTTCGCATAATATGCAGTCAAGAAAGTCATCAAAGTGATTTCCTTCTAGCTACCTTTGTTCTTTGTCACTCCTTGGAGAAAACAACTGGTTTGCCCATGGATTGTAGGGCTATAAAACTGCACCCTATGCATGAAGGTCGACAGAAATTTCCTCCGATTGTAGGTCACGTAATGTCTCGAAGTTACAACTTCCCTTATTCTAATAAAGTTTCCCAAAAATAAATCACTTTATTATGCTTATAAATCGTAGTTTGCCAACTTATCATTAACCTCCCTTTATGTTTTATTGGGAATGAACAGTTACTTGGGTAGCATTAGTTTTTCTGGGTAACTCTGACGTTACTGATTCAACTAGGTAACATGGGATTTAGTCAGAACAGAACATCATCTTGAGTGAGTATAGTCAGCCTGATTAATACACAACTCTAGTAAAAGCGACTGTCTGTTAAAATGTGCAGAACACACGCTATTGTTTTATACTGTCCAAATAATGATAGTTTCATTGTGTATCACAAACCATGCCCAGTCCATTGATTTCTTAGCCCAGGTTCAACAAGTTCTAATGGGACTCCATATTACTTTACAATATATTTTGCCTAACCATCCGTTATATAAAGGATCTATTTGGCTTACCTTTCAGGAAATTGGTTTTAACCCTCTATTGCACATTGCAAAGTTCAGGGAACAAATTTGTCATTGTTGCTTAATACACATAAACAAATGCTTTAATTCTGTAGTTGAATGCTCTTACTTCCAGGTAACAGGCTAAATTAAACCATGGAATACATTTTTGTTAGTTCCTCAATTGAACGATGTAATTTCTAGGTAACCTACCCATTTATAATTTACCATAGTATATTTTACAAAAAACATTTTTTTAGTGTGTGCAATATAGACATATTTAAATAAGTAATTAAAATAAAACATTTTTCCACCGTATTTTCAATATTGTGTACAATAGAGGGTTAACTGAAAGTAGAACATTAGTACAGCAAGATCACTCTACATTTGATGCTTATGACTCCTCTACCGATTGTTCTGTAGTGGCGTTAAAGTATCGTTTAATCTGTTTATATAACAGCGATGTACCTATTAATATAAGTATTAATTTAATGTAACACACTGCATATTAAGGCCAAACGTGGAATAGTGATTAACGTGCCCAGGCTGTGAACCGAGGGATCATGCTGTGTCTCGTTGCCGCAAAATCGCATTCCGCACTTCGGGCTATTGGTGTGCTTTAAGAGACCGTCAAATTCCACTATTCGGTTAGACAAAAGTATTCGGAGAGTATGATTGTTTTAGCCTATCAGTTCAAACTTAGGGATGGATATACGCAGATAGTCCTTGTGAGCTTTGCATGAAATTCCTAAACAACAAACAAACATTGGATTCACAATCTGAGACCTCTGTCCAACTACTCCCACAAAGTTCAATACTTTGATTCTCTCAACACCTAAGCATCTCTTTCACACGACTTATGCACGCATAAGCGATAGGAAATAGCAAGATAGAATAGCCTTGAATATCCGATTCTTCAAGTGGCCATGGTCGAGCCCACCTTGACTTTTGACTTCAGTTGCAATACTTGATACGTCTCCTGGAATTTTATATACACATGTATCAGCTACAACAGCATTAGTAAGTTAACCCTGTACATAACCAAAATCATTATCAAAATGTTACTGTGTAGGGAAAGCTGTTAATTAAAAACTGATGTAATCGTCAAAAGAAAGGTTATAAACCATCATGACGCTACGGAGAAATTAACGAAGCCTACTTTTACTGTTTACATGCTTAATGGAATAAAGTTCTGTTAGATTGCGTTTTTCTAAACGAAATATATATAGTTGTTGTATATATGCTACGGTTTCTGATGAGCAGGCAGGGAGGTCAGTATATAAGGAATATCACACAAAAAAAATGCTATTTTATACCCTAACTCACTATATTTCTTGTTTGTTACTAAGCGTGTTAATACTTCACACATAACCTATATTTTCCATATTATTATCATTATTATTATTCACACAAAACTTAAATGTAGTCTATGGGTCATATTTGGATCAACTAGGTTATGCCATTTCAAGATAAACAATTTATAATAAAGCCACCTACATATCTAACCAGAATTTACAACATACGAATAACGTGCTGTTCCATATCACGTTCTCACTTATTGCTTTAAGTGGTTACATAGTAAGAACCAACGTAGCTGGGTCCAGTGGTTAGCGTGCCCGGACTGCTAATCCGAAGATTCACGGTTCGCGTCTCGTTTTTAAAAAACCGCGCTTCGCACTTTCGGTCGAGGGCGCGCTACAAAAATTACAGCAAACTACAATAAATTGGTCAAATAAGTGAAGCCAAAGAGTTAGCGTTGACTAGCTGCCGTCCCTTTAGCATAGTGGTTTAAACTTAGGAGTCTGCTATGCTCCGACAGCCCTTGTGCAATTTTGCGGAAAAATTCTAAAACAAACAATATTGTTCTGGAATGATTTATTTCGGCTCACTTTCGTATACTTGGAGAAATAAAACGATCCAGGGTTTTCTTTTAAGAGTGATATAGATTTATCAATATTTTGTCGCTTTCAGCGATAAATGCCATACGATCGCTATTACAACTTTAAAAAGGACAACGGAATTTACCAGGTGAAAACAAACTTTTCTGTAAACAGTGTGTCAATACCGTTAAATGACTTGGCTATCTGATTTTCTCAGTATCATTATAAAGCTTTACTGAGGCAATATAGCAACTGCAATGGAACTAATATAAGGGGAATGTTTTTCACACTGAAAATGTAAAAAAAAAAAGAAGAAGATTAGATGAAATTCTTATTTACTGCAAGCACGATTAACTACAATAATTTTACTTATATTAAAATAAAGATTTAAAGTCAATAGTCATGTATTATTATATTTAAGCATATTATATAATCGTGCGCGTTTGCCAGGTTTTTTTTTCGAATTTCACGCAAGGCTACTCGAAGGCTATCAGTCCTAGTCGTCCGTAACTTTGAAGTGTTAGACTAGAGCGAAGTAGTCAACACCACCCAATGTTAGACTAGAGGGAAGTATTGACTACTACCCAATGTTATACTAGAGGGAAGTATTGAATATTACCCAATGTTAGACTAGAGGGAAGTGGTCAACATCACTCAATGTTATGCTAGAGCGAAGTAGTCAACGCTACCCAATGTCAACCCTTAGACTACTTTTAACAAATGAATAGTGGGATTAACCATCACATTATAACGCCTTCACTGCTATATGGAAGAAAATGTTCGATGACGGAGTTCGATCCTGCAACCTGCAGATTGCGACTCAAGCGCCCTGACCACCAGGTCTGCCAAAAGTGGTATTATTAAATTGAATAACATGAAAACGTTTTGCGTGTTTATCCACGAGAAGAAAAAAAAAAGTGGTCTGGATAACGGGAATAACATTATTTTCTAGACTCGTTATGAAAGAGACCTAAGTAATTTCCTTCTGACTTTCCAAAAAGTGAATTATTGCCTTACAATTACGATTTGTAGTTCGACGCTAACAGAATAATATTTCTATTTCCGTTACTGACCATCTGTTCCTTAAAAGGAGGTCACAAAAACAAGCAGTAAAAACAGAATCATATGAAACTCGTTATATTGCAATGTTATATTGTGCAAGCCAATTTGTAACGAGAACAACATCTACAAAGTAAAATCGAAACATATACGAGTGAAAAACAATGTACAATATCCCCATGTGTGCATTTTATACAATAAATGATCAATAACTCATTGTTGAGCTGCATGAATCAGAATACTTCGATATTCTAGTTAAACAACAAATCAAATACGATCAATTTTATCAGGTTTCAGGGGTCGGAACTGTAATAAAACGTGCATACGTGGTGCGTGTTACATGTACAAGTTGTTTTGCCTATTAACCTACATGTAAACACCACTTCATAAGTTGGCGTGCTTCTAAGTGTACCAGGTGGTGAGTAAACAATCCCACAAATATAGTAGAGTTAACAACAACAACCTAAAAGACTGCTGCTATGAATGATGAGTTAAACTCATACACCCGTTACTGAAAAATTAAAAAGTAAATAAATCACTTAACTATCTAGCTGTGTGCAAAGCAATCATTGAATAAAATGAGCAAATATGTATTTTTAACAAAATCTAACTCTCTCTATGCATAAACTTAACTTTAGGCCATGCAACATTACTAACAATTAGAATGAAATATTAATTGATTATTATCACGTCAGTAATTGAATTCCCGCAAAGAAAAATTATAGATCTAACGTTGACAAGTAAACAATTTTTTCTTTAATTTTCTTCAAATCAGTATTAATGCGTTCATAACACCATTGCAAACAACAACAAAAATATAATGAGATAATACGTTAAAATTTTAAAAGCTGGTATAAAATGCGAAAAAGGAGCAAACAAAAAGTAATCACTATTGACGTGTTTTTTTGTGAAGGATAGTTATGAACTAGAACTGGAATGTCCTCGAAGGCTGAAAGGCTATGTAAAAGACTTCTAAGATTCAGGTATAGCCGTTTCTAAGTTTAAATTTCTGATCAGAAGAAAGGCATCCACTTAGCAGTCAGTACCCGCTGTCACAAAGGCTCTGCTCTCTGAACCGAATAACACAGTTGAAAGTATGGTGTTCAACGGCATCACGTCTCAATACCATACGTTCCACAGCCCGACACGTTAACCACTATAGGCCACCGTCGACTGTCTATTAATTACTCAGAACAGTCACAAAATGACTAGATAAAAGTGATGTAAGATTCACCTCTTCGATAAAACGGCGACCCTTTACATTATCAGAGTGAAACATACCGTATTTTTTTGGAATATAAGACACACCCTTATTTTGAAGACAAAGTTTTGGGGACAAATTCTACAGTCGCATTTG
>NW_013666392.1:272106-284998 GCF_000517525.1 Limulus polyphemus
GTATAGGACGCAAGCATATTCTGACATAAAATTTTGGGGTAAAAATGTGCGTCTTATACACCGAAAACTACGGTATATAAATATTCTTCATGTGACCCCGTGCATAAACACATTGGTGGAAGGTGCGAATGTGAATGATTAAAGCGATATTTCAATTTTTTTGTTTTTTGAACAACTTGGATCTAAGGTAAGCATATTGTTTTTTATTATTATTTTTACAAAGAGATGTTTCAGGAAATTTCCCTTTGTTGATTTCCAAAAATGTCGAATTATAAACAGCCAAATACGCCGTAAAAGAAACACAGTTCAAGTTCTGTGATTTTTTTTTATAACATATGGTTGTTTTTACAATGAGTGGCTTGGGTGTACCATGTAAATCCTTATAAATATTTTGCTCTTGGATTATACGTGCACATTTAGGCTGCATTTCACGTATTTAATTTGTATATAATTACCATCTACTTATCAATTAAGTTAATATAACCAACAGGCATATCTAAGTCATAAAAATACTTGTGATATATTATCTGTAATTTATATTATATATATTATTAGTGTAAATTTGTAAGTCTACATTTTAAAACATACAACGACTTTAACATTTTCAAAAATAACATTTGAAACATACAGGTTTAATGCTAGAAAATACTATAACTACAATTTAAGTTTATTTTACAATAACATGTACTTACTGTAATAAAAAAAAATACAAGAGCATCATGCTGGTTCACTCCGATTTCATTACACCACTCTTTATAGGTAAAACGGCCCCCAACTACAAAAAATTCATTTTCTTCAATATCTAAAAAATTGGTCTTTGTCCAATCTACATTTCAACTAGAAATGACTTTTATAATAAAAGAAGACTCATTTTAAAACCTTCAGCTTTTTCATGACATTCGTCTTCCTCAGTGAAAACCGAATTTAAGGTGAAAATGGCCGTTTTACCCTATCTTCCCTTATTGTCACAAAGTCGTACTGCAGACCACCCTTTAAAAAATTGACTTTTATAATAAAAGAAGACTCATTTTAAAACCTTTAGCTTTTTCATGACATTCGTCTTCCTCAGTGAAAACCGCATTCAAGGTGAAGATGGCCGTTTTACCCCATCTTCCTTTATTGTCACAAAGTCGTACTGCAGACCACCCTGTAACAAATTGATGATCAGATGTGGCCGATATCTTTCCAATCAGAGAAAAATGTTTAAAGTACGAAAACAAAAGGACAAAGCTGGCAAAAAATCTTTGAAATTTCGGGAGTGTGGAGGCAGCTAAAGCGCAGTCTCTCCCTCCTGGCTATGTCTGAGTCAGGAAGACCCCGCAGCTCACGTTTGGACTGCAAGGCGCAGTTTACGATAGTTCGAATAAAATCATTGCACAGTTGCTCATACACCTTCCCTGGTCCGAATCCCAATGAAGAAGAAGATCATAAACAATATTAACAGTTCAGCTCATTGAATAACAACAGTGAAGGATTTACCTGACCATAAAAATGTAGTAATTAACTATACAATTTTAATATAATAGAAATAATTAAAAATATTATGATTATATATCTATGTACATAAATAGATGAAACGTGTTAAATTAGGCTGTTGACTCAACTGTAAAACTCGAACTTATTAACTACAGAACTCTGTGTTTTATCTTTCATAACATTATAGTTAAATTATTATTATTAATACTTCTTGAATGGGATTATTTGTTTGTTTGAAGTTAAGCATAAAGCTACACAATTGGCTATCTGTGCTCTATCCACCACGAGTATCGAAACCCGGTTTATAGCGTTGCAAGTCCGCAGACATACCGCTGTGCCACTGGTGAACTCTAGTTGTGTGTATATATATATTTTATAACATTATGGTTATACTAGTATTAATATTTTGTCAAATGAGGTAGAGCTTGTTAACTTAGTTAAAGACTATAGGTTTGTTTTTTGTTGAATTTCATGCAAAGCTATTCGATAATAATCTGCGCCTGCCGTCCCTAATTTGGAAGTAATAGACTAGAAGGAAGGCAACTAGTTAACATCACACACACCGCCAACGTTTGGGCTACTCTTATCAGACCAAATAGTGACATTCGACCATCAGTCTTATAACGAGAACTCATGGACCCAAAGTGCGGAACACTATTTTTCTTTTTTAGCGGGGCACGAACAATTAAACACCAAATCCACAGCCCAGCCCGCTAACCACTGGGTCGTGCTCAGCCAGAGCTAAAATGCGAAATTCATAGTCAACAACTATTTAATTCTAGTCGTGTCTTATCTTTCAAGACATTATGGTTATATAATTATTTTTCAAAAAAGGTGAAATTTGTTAAATTACGCTTTTGACCTAGTTGTCATATTCATAGTCATTACCTTAACTATAAAACTCTAATTATGTTTTATTTTTCATAGTATTATGACGTCAAGACACCATACAGATAAAGTGATAAATTTCTTTATATATACATATATATTATTTTTATTTTTTTTATCTTTCATTGTTAGTTTAATATTTTAAATAGGTGGAACTTGATTTAGGCCGTTGGCTCGGAGATCAAATTATTAGCATTAACTATAAATAAATATGATTACAAGACTTATATATATATATATATATATACTGCGAACCGTGGTTTTCTGTCCAAGCGTTCGTCTGTCTCCCGTTTGAAAAACTGCGCACGCAGGCAAAGCCCAACACTCACTTCTTAAATGACGGGACAACAGGGATGAATAATTTTGATGTCAAATTTTATTTTGCAAGCAGGATATTTTACACAAAATTGTTAGGAATTGAAACCAAAGTGTAACACAATTAACCATTTTAAAGTCCACGAAATAATTTAAATTGATAGATTAAGTTAAACTTTTCCTCACTGGGGACGGGTACCTTTGCTTGATTAGCTTAAACTTTTCCTCACTGGGGACAGGTACCTTTGCTTGATTAGCTTAAACTTTTCCCATCACTGGGGACAGGTACCTCTGCTAGATTAACTAAAACTTTTCCCGTCACTTTGCTACATTAAGTTAAAATTTTCCGTCACTGGGGACGGGAACTTTTGCTTGTTCATAAATACAACACTAATTTTGTATAATCTTTCATAACATTAAAGTTACATATTATCATCTAAATAGTTGAAATTTGTTAATTTAGATTATTGGTTAAATTGTCTGAACCACCTTATTTAATTATGTGTGTGTAAGAAAGCAAAACATAGATGACAGAAACTTTTTTGCCACATAGTGGGGGTTGGGGCAATCCAGAATTCAGTATGTCCTGTTAGAGATGTTGAAATCTTAACTTCCAAAAAATGATCAATATCTTACTAGCACTGATGCTCCCCCTCACAGTTTACTTACGACTACTTTTAGCCCTTCTAACTGGAGTTCGTCCTTTATATCTAAGTAAAAATTTGTAAAACATTAGTACCACCTTAGACATTTGGTGATACTAGAAAATAAAAACCACATCTCTTATTAATTTCTAAAAGTACATTGGAATTCGCTTCTACAAAGCTTTACATTTCAGCATATATACATGTATGTAGGTATGTATGTGTGCATGCATGTGTTAATTTATTATATTTTGTCTACATGAATTGTCATATAAACGGCTCGGCAGCAACTGGACACGACTATCTCAAAGTGAAATAACAGAAAACTCACACTTTCCTTGTTTTATAAATTCTTTATATCTCGGGAATACCCAGAGACCTGTAACTTAAGTCCTCCACATATCTTTCCGAGTGCAATTGGTAAGAGTTGAAACCTGGCATCCACTCTTCAATAAAAACTGGTATACAGTCAGTACATTGTAATTGGATAACTTTTCTCTCTCTCTTTCTTTTTTTAACACAGTGTGTGTGATGTTCGTGACATCACTAGGAAGCTGCTAATGTTTAATTCTAGTACTATGACATATATTTACGATTGACTGACCAACCAGGCAGAATAACTAGTCATTTTGTCAGCCAACCACATTACAGTCTACAAATTGTTCCCACACCTTCAGCAAAATGAGGTTCCCTGACTTTTCTCAGACCTTTCCCTGACCATTTGATCTATGCTTGTAATGTTTCATTACCTACAATAAAATATGAAATTGTAAAATATTTTATCATGTATTTTTAACAAAGACAAATCAGACTCTATGTTAAGAGTCACAGTCTACTTAAATGTCAGCTTGCAAAGTTACAATATGATCGGTCATGCTGTTCTTAAATTATTGATACTTCATCAAAATATAAACAACAAAATGCACAAATACGTTATTACGACATAAAAAATACTACAGATTTTAAAAACTGTGATTACTAGGTTTCGACTTTTTAAATACACTGAGGGAACGTGTGTTGATGTTCACTGTTGTAAAATGGAGTATTCTTTAACAAGTATGCTTCTCATACGTCAAATATGTATTTAAGCAATACGTTCTGATGTGTGTCCTTGCACAAAAATGCACAAAACTTTTATTTGCTAACCATTCATTGTAGTAAACTCGTATTTCATATATATATATATATCAACCGAACACGTTAACAAAACCATTCACCGATCCAGAGCACATTGAATTATTTTTGTACGTGCTTTATAACTGTGCATATCAAATTCATCTATAACAAAAGTATTGAAATCTTTGAATTAACGTGACCAAATATTTATGGATAGATTACTTTGCTGAAAATATTTTCAGGTTTACGCAAATTTTGTTGGTTCACGAAATTGCAAAATTACTGATACTGATAGAAATAACTAAGTTGTAAATTCTAATTATATATACAGGACACTTCATACACGGGGTCAGACCTACTGATCAAATATTCACAACGTTTATAGTTGCATCATTCGTACGCCATCACAATGTACCATCGCCCTCGTAGAGGCTATGGTAACTGGCACAGACACGAATGTTACTGTACGCAGTCATATTTGTCACTGACAGTGATATTGCATAAAGACTATTACACCATTCAGTTGCCTCAAGTGTCAAGTTTTTCAATTTGTTCTTGCATAATGTTGCTTATTACGTTAAATAAAAAACTGTTACCACATCGCCCCAAACCAACCGTTAATAACTAATATCTCGATTTCAATTGAAAGTTCATAGTTTAAAAGCAAATCCAATTCTATTGAGCTGCGCATGCTCATCTTTATCTTTATTCTTTCCTGCCCCTAGCTTCTTGTTTGTCGTTTGGCAAACAGTAAATTTTCCTAATATATTACTCAGATATCCAATGCATTAAATTATAGATTATTAGATAAACAGGTGCAAGTTCAACTGTTTTTAAATATTCGTGGATAGCAATATACCAAAATTGTACCCTATTTTCGGAAACCGTTACACATTATATTATTAGTTGCTGTCAATGGCATTTTATATTTCATACAAAAATACAAAACCCTATTTTTCCATTCAAAGTTTCAATATTCTGTTAATTCAATTTTCCCTCAAAACTTGTGATTTAAAAATTACTGATATTATACATTGTAATCCATATTTTTGTTTTATACGGCTTTTCCTTAACTGCAACTTGTGATGTTTTAACTGTTTCTTAGAGATATCGTCTGTCAACGACCCTTGCCCAAGCTGTACTACGCATCGTGACGTCGTGTGCTATAGGCCAGAGATGGAATCTCGAAACCACTTCTCGGTCTCGACTGCTCCGATCTGTTTTGGTTTCGGCGTGCCAGGTCTCGACACCATCTCTGCGAAGTTGCAAGTAAGGTAACTTCGTACACTGATTTTGTTTGTGAAAATAATCAGTGTTACGGCAAAAATAATCTATCTTATGACAAGGTTTCTGGATCTGAACTATGGTTTTGTTTGGTAGGAAGATGATCATCCAGGATAGGAAGAATTAAAATCTGCCTTAAGAAATAGTATCATTTTTGCTATTTTGAAAGAAACAGATAGTTTTCTTGACACAGAACCAATTGAAAAAGTAGCCAGTAGCACTGTTGTACGATAGACTGACCACACTAAACACGCCCAGTCTCTACAGAAAAACGCAAGTCCAGTTCTTTTTCAACATATGCAAACTACCCACAAAAATCTCAATGACTCAATCCTCAGCCTACAACAAACTGTTTTATCGACTTTGGAGATGCTTCCATTACTATTAGGACAACAAAAGCCTTGGAGAAGTTTAAAAGAAAATGCCACAACGATTCCCTTCAGTATCAGCAGCAGTAGACAGGGGAAGGGGAGGGGGGGTTCGTGAGGTCACATTGAACAAGAATGTTACCTAGACTTCTCTTATCACTGGTGATTTTAAAACTGCAGCAACCACTTGCAAGAAAAGGCTATTATTCTTGATAATGTGCAAACCACCACCAAGCGTAATAAGAATAGTGGCAGTGCTTTAAACAGCATGGCATAAACAGAAATTTACTTGACATGCTATTAGATATGTACATCAAATTTAATCATTACTGATATTAATTAATATTTGACAACAATTAAATCTATTTCAATAAGAATAAGAATTCTGTCATTAGTAAATGTTTACTGTTTAGTCACCTGTTAGTGCTGAAATTAGCTTGTTATTGAAATATATCAACTGGACATTACTATAAGAAATCTGTTTAATTCTTGTTGACTATTAACTGAGCATCTATTATTCATATAATTCCTTGTCAGTTGCATTTCAGTTATATTTTGCTACTTCAACCTAATTAAAAATAGGTTTAACTTATTTAAAGAAAACAACATGTCTCTTAATAATAATTTTTATCGGCCTTTAGTTTTACTCTGTAGTAAAACGATCCTTTGTGACCTAGTTTTACGAAGACGTACAGAAAGCCTTTTCCATAACCCTTATGCTCCGTTTCGGCGGGAACTAGCTATTGTTTACGTAATCTATTAAGGCTGTCTTCATACTCCATGATAATTAACGGTAAACAAAGGGATCAGTGTAGACAAAACAATATTTATGCATAAAATACGCTAAATGCACCACAATTAACCTGTAGGCAATTGTTGTGGAGGTAATGATTTTTTTTTTGCTATTTGTGTCCTAGAAGCATCACTGAATCACATCAAATTCCCTGAATCTTCCCGGTTTTTGTCTGTAAAATGAAATTTCCTGATGTTTCTCGGGACAGGAACACAAAATATAAAATTCATCGACTTTTGCCAGTTTTCCTAACCGGTGGTAACCAGCTCTATAACTGTAGTTCCATCTTCATAAAAGACTGAGTTTTTGATAATAAAACACTTTTTCCTTTATATCAGTTACACTTTCTTTATCACCTCCACAGACAGCTAAAAGACAGTCCTACAACTTCCATAGATAGCTATAAGACTGTCTTAGTTAAACTAGTATCTACATTCTACATGCTAAAGGCTAAAAATATCATTCCTTGGGGTAATATGGGGTTTCATTTACTTTAACAGATGATTCCTTAGGCCACTTTTACACATAGCCAACTGCTATTTTCTCACAAAGGTATCTAAAAATAATGATGATGATCAACAATCTTTTTGAAACATGGTACACCCCAATATAAATTCTATCTGAGGTTATGTATGAAAATTCCCAGCAAACATTCAATTTTGAAACATGCTATTCTAATAAGCAAACATACAAACAGTGTTATATCTCTTGAACAGTGTATTCGGAGTAAGCTTGTTGGCTCATTCTTAAGGCAACTGTAAGAATATACAAAGGCTTTTTCAACTCCTGACCAAACATAAGAAATACTGGACTGTACCTACAGCTTCATGTGTTGCAGTTATTTAGATGACTTTCATTTTCTCATTCACACACACATGGCTAGTTGGTTCAAACACTGTATATTAACATTGCTTTAACATTTGCCATGAAGAAAGCTGACGTCACATATTTTCTAATTTTCAAGCATTTACATTCTTCACTGAATACTACTTATCTACAATGTTTCATTTCTGATCACAATGAAGTTCTGTAGATATTACAAAGACAAATTACTTTTTACCTTATACAAGTTCTGTGAAGCTTTCTCTTTTTCTTCTGAAGTTATTGGGAGTTAACCTACCATTGTTAAATATTCCGAAATAATAGGAAAAAGCTTCTATTAGTGACTTGTAATCATTCTGATTTTTCCATGATTCTTTCTTCTTTTTTTTTGGTATTCTGAGAGGTGAACTGTTATTGTTAATCTAACATTTGGTCAGAAATGTTTTGCATGCAATTGGTATCAGAAACCATATTAGAAGTCATTGAATATACAGTAAATACAGTTGCAAACAGCATGGTTTTAGTGGCTGGAGTAGCCTATGTAGATGCTGATTCTCCAAGTGCACTTGCTTGTAGTAACATGACAGCCACTGGATGTAATATTTAGGCATTGACTTATAAAAAATAAAGAAGACCTGGTATTCAAAATGTAGATGATATTGTTTAAAGGGTCATGGTTGAATGACTCAAGTAGTCTACATAAATACTGATTCTCTTAAGTCTTTGTACCTATCATAATGAGAGGCTTTATAAATTAAAATTGATGGGGATTGCTTATACTCTTGGATAGCTGAACAGTATATCACTGCCTTGTTAGCCAGAGGTCCAGAATTTAAGTCCAGATCATGAAGTCTTTTCCCTTATTGTCTTCTTCACTTAAATATTTAATATTAAATATTACGAGATAACAATATTACTAAGTTCTGAGTTAGCTAAAGAATATAAACACTCTAAAGTACAACCCAGATAAAGTATAACTTAAATAAACCATTGTGTTAGGTCTAGGATCTACTGTGCAAGTACATGAAGATATCAAGTTTTATTTATCAATAGATTTGTGAGTCATCTGCTAACCTTGAAGGAATCCACTTAAAAACCTGCTATATATTAGTTTAACATTAGTCATAGTTATAATGATTTTAATATATGTTTTTAATAAAAATGTATAATTTCTTAATATAATATTTAAATCAAATTATGCCATAAATGTCTCAAATTTATATCATAATTACAAATACTGAAACTGGTATAATTTATAATTGCAAGTCAAATTATTGAAATTGGTTGATCAAGCCTATCAAGAGCCATTGATAATGACCTATTTATCCATCCCTATTACCATCCTTCTTCTTTATTATGCTTATATTTGACAGTGAACTGTTTACTTTTTTTAGCAAACATATCTCACCTTCAGTAACTCCTATAATACAAATTTGTCTCATTGCATATCTTGGCTGAAGCTCACACAATCCCCTGCTTTTGATACAACTTCTAATTGTCAAGTTTAAGTATAACTTATGATCATGCATAAGCCAGCACTAGCATATAACCAGGAAATATCTGGATTCTGGATTACACCTGCATATGACAAAATATGGAAGTCTCTGCAGCTAAACAAAAAATAAAGTAGAAAACATTTTTTCTCTGGCTCTACAAGAGCAGCTGAATAGTTACACAAACATAATTGCATACTGCCTACATACTTGTTTTAGCCTATTGTTAGTAAAGAGCGATAACAACCACAAGTGTCAAACGTCCTTGACATACTTTGCTCACAATCATTCTGACGAAAACAAAGCTGTAATACCTGCTTTAAGAGCATATGCCTCTATTTAAATATTGTACCAAGATACTGGTAAAAGAAAGCCCTAACAACATCATAGCAAAGATTTTCCATCCTGACCATTAGAATTTATACAATAACACATGAAAAAAACAATATGTTCAAAAAGCCATTTAGTCATTAATCCCCTCGTAACATAAGCAACATCAAATTTAAATTATGCGAAGCCTTTCACATCTACGCATCATTTGTACATAAGTTTAAGAGAATTAAAAATAAAAGCACACACAATATTATCAAGTAAACCATTCCTGAAACTTGTATTCATTATCTTTCCATTTAACCACCAAAATAAAACTTTACAAATTTCTAACTATTTTGAAAACCTAAATCATGTCAACTTTATTTTTCTATGCTCCAAAAAACAAGTCCAAATTTGAAGCCTCTCACATGCTTTATTTACTTAAACCAGGCTCATTTCTGCATTTTCAAACATCTTAAAATGCTATTTCAGTAAAGGGACCATATAAGCAGTAAGCACTGTAAAATTTTTTACATGAATAGAATATTGTTAGGACAGCGGAAGTCACGTGACGCTGCTGGTGCATTGGCGCTGGTGGCGTGTGCTAGGAGTTTCTCGAATGATCGTGAATTTCCTAGTTTGTTCGGGACGCCCTCTTTTTTAGTATATAGGTCCGGCAAATAAAAGATGAGATAGAGATGCAGATAGATTGAAGATAGAGATAATTGAGTCAAGCGAACAGTAGGTATCTTAAGTAAAGTGTGTGAATCACTGTGAGTTATAGCGTGTGTTATAGAAGTTGTTAAGTGTATTACAAAGTTGTAAGAAGAAATAATGAACTAGTTTTAATCAAGAAGGGACTTGTATCGCTGAAGTCACTGGGAAAGAATTTTTACCGGAAATTACCAAACGAGCAGATAGTAACAAATTGGTGTCAGAGAGTGGGACGAAAAAAGAAGATGGAAACGAGAAGTGGCAAATCAAACTACAGCTTAGCAGATTTGATGGCAGCAATACAAGAACGGCAAAAGAAACAAGAAGAACGAGAAAAGAGATTACAGCAGTTGCTGGAGGAAAAAGAAAAGAAACAAGAAGAACGAGAAAAGAAATAAGAAGAGAGACAACAGCAGTGGCAAGAAAACGTGCAACAGTGGCAGCTCCAACAGCAAAATAAACAAGAGAGACTACAGCAGTGTAGGAGGAGAAAGAAAATGAACAAGAAGAGAGACTATAGCAGTGTTGGGGGAAAAAGAAAATGAACAGGAAGAGAGACTACAGCAGTGGTTGGAGGAGAAAGAAAATAAACAAGAAGAAAGTCTCCAACAGTTGAGAGCCAGCATACATAAATGGAAAAGATTAGTACATTTTAAAGTGAATTAAATACATTACAGGATGATTTACTGTCTTTTACACAAGGAGGATATATTAGCCATGGACCTAATCAGCCCCAGACAACAGGAAGAGCCTTCCAGACCTAAACCTAATGCAGACATCTTCAGTCCTGCCAGAAGTCACATTCCAGACATGAGTGTCAGCAATAGGGGTGATCTAGTACGAAGGAAGCCACAGGAATTCGATGGGAAGGCACCATGGGAAACATATAGAGCACAATTTGAGCTCCTAGCAGAAATGAATGGATGGACAGAGAGGAGAAAGCAGTGTACCTGGCAACGAGCCTGAAGGGACAACCACTGAAAATACTTGGACAGTTGTCAGCAGACGACAGGCACAACTATAGAGCACTGGTAGCTGCTCTAGAGCTCAGGTATGGAACTCAAAATCAGTCCGAAGTCTGCAGGGCTAGGTTTAGGACTAGAGTCCATGCTAAAGGGGAGAGTCTGCAAGAGCTGGCACAGGATTTGGAAAATATGGCACACAAGGCCTACCCAACTGCACAACCCGATGTCCTTAAGCTGTTGCTGAAGGATCAGTTTGTAGACGCCTTGGACAGTCCACAACTGAAGATAAAATAAAGCAAGCACACCCCTCTACTATGCAGGATGCAATGGCCAGAGCTCTTGAATTTGAATCCGACGTTAAGTTCAGCACAGAGATAACAAGGTTGGTACAGTCATCAGGAATCAAGGTCAGAAAAGGTCAGCTTTTAGATAGGTTTGAGGGACTTTGCTGGCACTGTAACAAACCTGGGCACAAGGGAACACAATGCCAGAAACTTCAACACGGGGAAGATGCCACGACAGGAAAGGCTGCTACCCAGAAAGGTTGTTGGAACTGTGGAGAGCAAGGACATATGAAGAGCCAGTGTAAGAAGAATATTACCAATAAGTCAGCTTCGGGAAACCAGTAGTGGTTGGTGCTGAGGGATGCCCACCAACCCCCATTGTGAAAATCCCAACAGCTAAGTGTAAAATGGCAAGCACACATAGTGTCTACGTGACAAGAAAGCTGGATGGCCAAAAGTGCAACTTTGTCATTGATTCTGCATCTCAGCAAACCCTTGTGAGTATCAAGGTGCTAGATCACAAAGGAGTACCAGAAGCCATACAGAAGCTCTGTGGTGTGACAGGACATTATGCAAGGTTGTGGGGACCAGTGTGGGTAACTATTGAGCTCATGGGCATGAAGGACAGACACAAAGTATACTTGGCTGACATTGAAGACCAATGCATACTAGGGTTGGACTACTTACTACCGAGGAAGTGTGTAGTTAACTTTAATAAAATGACGTTTGGGAACAACAAAGGTCGAATTCCGGTAAATGTTGCTGCTTCTGTTGATTTGCATGTCACAGCACTTAAGTCGACTACAATACCCCTATGCCAGAGAAGATAATTCGGGGTAGAATAAAAGAACATCCCCAAGGAAGCCTGATGCTTGTGGAAGGAGTGGAAGACCCATCCAGGCCAGCGAACGTGAAGATTGGAAGGTCACTTGTGACAGGTCCTCAAGTATTACCCATAACAGTGGCTAATTTCTCTAAATATGAGCAGACACTTAAGAAAGGGGCATTGTTGGGTGTGTGTGCAAGGAGGTACAGCCAGTCAATGTTAAGGCAAGAAATACAACCGCTATAAGAAGAGCATAGTCCATTTGTTATCATCACAGGCTCTTCAGGATAGGGAACTTTTGGCGAATTATGCAGACGTCTTTTCGAAAGGAGATCATGACTTCAGCTACACAGACCTTGTAGAGCACAGAATAAACACAGGCAATCACCGTCCAATAAAGATCCCTTTGAGGAGAATAGCTCCAGCAAAGCGACAGGAGATAGAGAAGGTCATGGATGGCCTAATTAAGGAAGGGATAGTCGAGTAATCAGATAGTCCCTGGTCAGCTTCCGTTGTGTTAGTCCAGAAGAAGGATGGGACCCAACATTTGCTGTGTGGACTTCAGGGCTCCTAACAGTATAACTGAAAAGGA
>NW_013666392.1:285394-287713 GCF_000517525.1 Limulus polyphemus
AACATGTGGTGGCCTACTTCTGAAAAAAGATTTTTCTTCAATGTCAGTGTCGGAAAAAGCCCTCCTCATCTTTGTAAATTATGGTGAAAACTTTGTTTCTTCCATCAATGTTTATCTTGGCAAATTCCTGTTTTGTGTTTTTTTACGTTCTTTAATAACTTAAGCCCACTATTCACACACACACTTCAAAATGAGACTGTTCATAGAAAGCAAAAATTTTAAGGAATACATTCCTTTTCAGACAGTTCATTAACTAATAGGAATATCTCCAGCTTCCTTTAAAAATTCCATTTAGATTACTTACCTGATTTCTCTTTCTCCCAAAATATATGACATTTTCCAGAAATTAGGTTTTCAATAATTGGAGATATCACTATTACTGACTTTATAACTGGTTAAAAAAACAACTAATGGTAATAACATTATAATTTTTAGTTTAATACTTCTAACTGTATCCTTCTCAATTCTCACTAAAATTAAAGACTTTTATCATAATACAACCCCTGCAACTTTTGGTAGCATTTCACTAATCTGCCTGTACATATTTTTTATCAGAGTTAAACACTGTTATCAAGAATCCCGTAGAAAATATCAATACAGTTATTTTATTTTTCCTCTCCTTTCAGGCATCCCAACCTAAACCCTTATTATTTTCCAAATTCAGTGATATTTCTTCTCTTATAAAGCTTTCAACCCACTTCTTAAAAAGAAGCTAATTTTATATTTAACTTCCCCATGTATTATTAGGTTTACAGCTGAAAATACTGTTAACAGTGAAGGTACCTAAATGATAAAACAATACATTCTAATATTCATAAGTAAGAACATAAGCAAGGAATATTTAATTAGCTTCAATGATTACCAGGTTGACTTTTATTTTTGATACAGATAGATTGCTTGCTCCCATTGGAAGTTAATATTAGTTATATAAGTGATAAATTTGCCCCATCTTTAAAATCCATGACATGGCCCTTAAAGTCAAATATTTTCCTCAATTCTCTTTAATAAAGACATTTAACAGTTCTCCAAACACTTAATTTCTCACCTTAGTTAAATAGAAACACCATGTATGACCACTTTACTCTTTACCCTTAAAAATTGTCTTGCAGACCTAACCAATTTAACTGCTAATCCAAATAAACCTTTGATCATTTCTTACACCTTACTCATTTTTTTTTAAATCTGTACTTACTGTAACATGTACAATAACATACCTTTCAACTACATGACAATTTCTCTCTTCAAAGTTTCTAAGTAGCCTATTTTTTGTACAGTACTTGGTTAATAATCCCCAAGACCAGTGGTAGACACATCTGAAATTATTCGGTGATCAAAAAGGGGTGCCAAGGTCCATGGGTACTAAATAAGCCTTGTAATGTGTGTTCTTTTAATCTATATCTAAAATGTTTTATGGTGTACCAAAAGTACTGGAAGTGCAACTCTGCTCCCTCACAACACCTACACCTCCCACTTCCTCAGACCTGCCATTCACATAAGATAAAATATTCAGAAAATATTCTTACCTTTAATTTTTTCAGATAACCTGTTTTTTTCACATCAACATAAAGGCCACTACGATCTTGATTCTCACCAGCAGCTGGTGTTGTACCATCCTTTTTGGATTCTTTCTGTTTCTGAGACATTCTGGCAATAACCATAAAGTAGTTGAATTTTTTTCAACTTCTTTGCAAGTCACCAAGATTATGTTATAGTCACATGCTTATAATTGGAAAACATATGATGTCTCTAATGTAAACTCATGTTGATAACACACTAAAAATGGAACATCTGAAAAACAAAACACAGAAAAAAAAACTTTATTGTCTAGTTGTCTGCTTTGCAATTATTTGAACAGACCTTAAAACACAAAATTCCATTTCTATAAGCCAATCAGCCTACCTTCTATAAAATTTATTTATACTGCACATGAAATATATCAGTTTTCTTCTTTAAATACTCTATAAAAAATGACTTCATTACCATTTCGTACCTAATATGCCAAGCATTCAGTACATTTGAACAATGGACACAATTTCAAAACACTCAGTTTACCTCTAAGGTACGACAAAGTTAAGGAATACTTGTACAATGTACAAAACCCAGTCCCTTTCAGCTCTGTTGCAACTGGTTTTTACTACTTTCTAATTTAGTTTTAATTATAATAATTTATCTACTTATCTATACAAGTAACCATCACTGAGAAGTTAAAATAATTTTAATACATACTAAAGAGATTAGATAACACATACACTTTCTACCAATAGAGGCTTATGAACAGTCTGGCCAATATCATTCATATAAATATATATATATATATAT
>NW_013666392.1:288679-306917 GCF_000517525.1 Limulus polyphemus
CCTCGATTAATCACCGTGATGAATTCAAATTCGATAACGAGGAACCCACTTCGTGACTAATAATGGCTGGAGACGGCTTGATTGGGGAATGAAGAAAAAATTTAATATAAGTTTAACATAACAGGAAATGTACAATGTTTCGACAAGGTTTTGTCATCATCAGGTACCTAATCATCGAAAGAGTAAGAAAGTGTTTTCATTGGTTAGGTGCCTGTGATATGTAGCATAAAAGTTCATTAAAGAAACAGCATGGCCAGCTACAGCATGATTGTGTTAGAGCACCACTAGAGTAACTGTGGAAATAAATACACCATGATTATGATGGACTATTTCACCAAATGGTCACAAGCATATGTTGTTTCTAGCCAGGAAGCATAAACTCTAATAAGGAGATTTGTCAACAAATTTGTTTCAAAATTTGGAATATCTATGGAACTTAACTCTACTTAGGGATTGAACTCTTAAAATGGCCTTGTTTGTAGAAATGTGCAACATCCTTTGAATCATAAAGACCTGGACAATATCCCTTCACCTGGCTTCTGACAGCATGGTAGAAAGATACATCCATAAACTAATAAGTTAATTAGCCAGTTATGTGGATGAACATCAGAAAGTGTGGGATCAAGATCTTCCACTGCTACTTACGAGTTATTTTACAGTAGTAAATGAAGATACAGCCGACTCACCATCACCACTGATGTTTGGGAGAAAATTTAAAGTATCACTTAGCAATTTTAAACAGTTAAACAGAATATGATGAGGGAGTAAGAAACACCATTGAGGTTATACATGATTTTACTCAGGAAATATTTAAATCAGCTAGTGATAAAATGAGAAGTCACTATGATGTGCATGCTAATAATACTGGACTCCAATAAGGTGACATGTTATAGCTGGCTGTACAATTCCTGCTGCAAGAAAAAAACAGCTCTAAAGTTAAGCAGGTGCTAGAAAGGGTCATATGTTGTACTAAAAAATAATCAATGATGTGGGTCACAGAATTCAGAGGAACAGATGATCCAAGCCAAAGGTCATCTTCCGTGATTGTCTTTGGAAGTAAACTGGTGAGAGAATGGCTAACTAGGTAACCCTGCAGAAGAATTTGCCAGTGGAAAGTCAACCAGCTGAGTATCCCAGGGTTCCTGTTGAGATCATCTCCAGAAAGTCAACAAGAATAAGTCACCAGTGTGGCACTTGACACATACCCATGAAGAACTCTCCAAATAAGAAGGAAGCAAGTGCCAATCAGGATCAAGAGGCCATCTCATTTGTATGTATGGCAATCCTTGGAAAAGAAACTACCACAAAAATCTTGATGAATGGTCAATTAAGTGTAGTGTTTTATTTTTGTTATATACTTGTTCAAGAGATTTCACATCTCAGAAAGGGGACAGTGTTTAAGCTATATTTTCAATGTTTTGATTTAGGTGGAAATAGAGGGTGCATGAAATCAAGATAAAAATATTTATAAAAGTAGTCCTAAAATCTAGAAACTTTCTATACTTGGTAGAAGAGAGAATTCAGTATACGTACAAGTAGAAAATGATCGAGTAATTATTGATTGAGAGAAGACTGATCAAGTAAAGTTATTCAGTAAGAGTTAGTGCTTCTGTAACCCAATCAGTAAGTTAGTCAGCATTTATTATCAATCAAGGAAATTTCTGTTAAATGTTATTAGTGTAGTATGCCTGCAGTAGTTTCAGAGTTTTATGTTCAAAAATTTGTTTGTGAACTTAGACCTACAACTTCATTAAAGTGAACACAGCCTGTAGCAAAAATTACTGAAAAAATAAATAAATTCATTATTATTGTGTAATGGACTTGCCATTATTTTTACCAAATAATCCAACAAACTTACCCAATGATACGATAGGTTACAACAATATTATTTCAATATTTCAAACAGATCTAGAGATTCAATATATGACAAAACCTTTATATATACACATATACCAAGTTTTTGTATTATGTAAATTTGACTTTCAACAAAGGTTCAGAAGTTTTGGCCTACATTTTTAAGATTTTTAATCCTCAGTGTATGAGAAACTAAAATCTAAATCACTACATTTTACCTTGTACAAAATAATATGTTAATTAAACTTTAATAAGACATACAATGATAGATGACTACTTATTTTCACCAGTCAGCTTCACCTTAATCCAATTAAATCAAACAAGTATTAAAAAAAATAGTATTAGTAATAGCAATTGAAAAAAAAATTAAGTAATTAGAAAATGCGAATGAAAATATTGTCCTATATATTTAGTGTTTAACATTCACAATTTAGCAAAACATTAGCTAAAAACACAATTTCTCGTATCATTTTACCAATGTGAAAGACACTGTCATACAAAACCCATGTTTTATTCTAAAGTCTTTACAGACATGTCAGCTAAATGGCTTAAAAGCTAATGGCTATAATTTTGTTATGAAGCACAGTATATGGGTTTTTCACTGTAACTTTCTTTATTGTCAATAGATGGCTCTTGCTATAATCTTTGATACTTTATTCTTCAATTTACGCTATCGTAGGTGTGTGTATTTCAGTATTTGATAAATAACTTAAGTGCAGAAACCTATAGAAATAAGCTTAATTATTTCATTCAAAGCACTATTGTAAGAAGATTCTGGAGATTCCTTCATACATGTAGAGATAACTTTTTTTTTGTCCTTTCATTCATAACAAAGGTCATTAAAAAGTTATAAAATCTGGAGATTCATGACCTCAAGAACATAACCTTTTTTTCTACTTAATTATTGTGTTAAGGATGATATTAATTACTTGAATTCTTCATATAAAAGTGCTTCACTTATCAGTTTTTACTGTTGTAAATTTAATTATAAAGAACAATGAAAGAACACTAATCTCATTAAAAAGAAAATTATACTTTGCCTAGAGGATCTTAATTTCTTAAATGAGGATGATCTCTCTTATAGATTAAATCTGATAACATGATTTTCTACAAAATACTTCATTTCTTTTTCTCTCTAAAATTACTCAAATTACCAATGGTTTTCTTTGGATAACATTTAGAGAAAATGAAACTTTTCTTGAATTTCCTTTTGACTTAATAATGCCAATGAATAATTGTAAAATATAAAAAAAATTTACAAGATGAAAAGAGAATAGCAGTTTTAAGAAAATTAAGTCCCAATATTTCATTTTTTAAATTTCTGGAGTGTTTTGGAATCCTTAGAAGTGTCAGTAAAAGGAATAAAATATGTCAATTTTATATCTAACTGTTAGTTTTGGTTATAAATAAATTTCCATAATAATATAAAGAACAAGAAAACTGAAGAATTAACTCATTGAAAGACACATAAAACTCTCAAAAATATTATTTATAAATATAATATAACCACACACTGATAAAAATATGAAAATTCTGTATTTACTTCATCATTAAATGTGTATAAAGTTTTAATCTTGGTGGAAAAAGGGTTATTTGCTTGTAGTTATAAACAATTTAATTAATTGTAGCAGCAATGATTTTCTTCGCAACTGAACTGCCATATCTACAATGACTTGAATAAGCTATACACTAAAGAATACACTTAACTGTTGTTCTTGAAAACTATTAATAACTGCCTATCCTCACTATATATTTTATTATATTTATTTGTAAATTTACTGTATTTTAACATAATTCGTTTACTTATCACCAAACAGCCTTTGAAAAATATGCGCACAAGAAACATTTCACAAGTAGTTATGAATGAGAATTAGACAAGATTTGTACTAGTAGTAGTAGTAGTAGTGGTGGTGGTGGTGGTATCGAATGATCGGTCGGTTTCATCTTTTCGTAAATTTCGAGGTTATTTCAAAAGCTTAATTCAGACATCGGAAATCTTTAAGAGTAACAAAATAGTTTACATCGCCATACTCCGTAGTCTAATTCTAAGTTATACTTATAGTTATACAAGGTTCGCGTGTATCTGAACAATTCTTTCCGCGAACTTAGTAACTTGAAACAATTACTAATTCCTACTTATGACCGTTTAAGGATGCATGACGCGAGCAAACCCACCTTTCACATCTACTGAGTACCGTATATTATTTTTTATTTGTATGAACAGGTAGTAGCAGACTTCTTGTTAATACTAACAATATTATCAATATAAACAACTTATAATGTATATCATTATCAGGAACCGAATGTAAGGCTAACGATAAATATAATGTACGAGCATAAACAAAGGTTTTGAGGTGGTGTAAATAAAGTGACTTCAAATTTTCAACTTATCTACCCTTTTTCAGTTAACAAATTATCACACACTCTGGAATATATAATATGGGCATTTAAAATATTAATACGTGAGATTCCAGTTATAAAATAACAACTGACCTGGTATGTGAATTGGACTAGATTTTTTTCCCGCCACAAAAGTAGAAATTATAGTAGTACAACGAACGAACCACAGTTCGAGGAAATGCTTTCACGTAACTTTCAGTCGATTTTTTGTGGTAAAAAAAATACACTGAATGCACGAAATAGTCCCTTACATCCCAGTAAAGGTTTAATTCCAAGCCTGTTCGACGACTACAACACGTACTTAAACTTTAAAAATGCCTTTAATTAACTACGACTTGCATATTTCATTACACTCACAAACTACACTGTAATCCGAATAAACACCCGTAGATTAAACTAGTCTACACTGACCTCTGCCGCGTGTGGATAGTTGTTTACTACATTGGTTTTAAAAGTTGGTCGCTAGAGAGCACTACTAACTAAGGACGTAAATTCCGCATTACCAGTTGGAAAATATTTATCCTATGTGGCTGCAGCCGTTTGTATGGCAAAGGATTTTAAAAATTGAATCAATCATTAATATACTTCTTTATATACAAAATTACATATACATCTAAAGGAAAAATAATGACATATGTGTTCAAGATGTTTTAGCAAAGAGCCAATAGAAAACACTTTTTACATGTTGTCAATGCAATTGTTATGTTCATTTGTCTGTTATTTGAAATAAATGGTTTCCAAAGCACCAAATTATTAAAACTTCACCTTCATTTTGAAAGATCGTATTATTAAATCATACAGAAATAAAACAATAAATCGGTAAACCATGATTATAGTTATTACATGTTCACGTCACATTAAAACTATAATTACGATTACTCGTTTTCTCGTGGAATTAAAAGCGAAAGTAAATTTAATGCAACGTAATAAAAAATGTTAGTTACTCTTGTTTTCCTTCACACCTTCTTCAGGGTAACACGTTGTATAAACTCTTGGCAAGTACACAATTATTCATAGAATTCTGTAATTAAAAGTGTTTTTATCTATGTTAGTCAAAATCACTCTGTATTTGAACTGTATTAATTACTTATAAAACTTCCTAATCTTGAGAAAGCCTAAAGTCAAAATTTTGGTTATTAATAAGCAATTTTTCTGGAGCTCCTAGCTGCACTTAATTATCTAACAATTAAAATATATTTTGAAAAGGAATTATACGTTTCTTTTTCATAAGTATTAATTAACTATGACTTGTGATGTACAATGATTTATCCCATTATTTGGATATTTGAAGTATAATTTAATATGATAATAATATACACTTAGTTTAAGAAAAACATATGAACGGAGTTCTGCCTCAACAGGTGTATAACTATCTTATTGTTGTAGTCTCAAAAGCCAGAAAATAGCGAGGCTTTATCAATAAACAGACTAAGATTCTGTTAATACTCTTGTAATAGGCTCTTTTGTTGGGTTCTTTTAAATTACATGGTGCAAATAATACGAAGTCCAGTTAATGTAACAAATTAATTTTCTTATAACGTTTCTACAAGCTACGTTCACTTTGACACAAATAATGGGTCTAAATGCACAAACAACGTTTCAACACTAACTTTACAATTAAATGTAGGTCTAACCTCAAATACAATGGTTCAATACAAACTGCGACACAACTTTAACGTAAGTAGTTTTGTTAGATAAACAAACACATAACTTGCCAATTAACTGAATAACAGAACAGACGCGATAATTTTCATCAAACACTTCACTGGCACTGAACAAATTTCACTTGTATAAATAATTAATGAATCCATTTAGATTTTAACCTAATGCACCCTCTAGCTAACATCGAATTTAAAACATTGAAAACAGCTTGAAATACAACCCCTTCCTGTATTGTGAAGTCCCTTGAACGATTCCTGATACAAAAAATAAATAAACTGTCTGTTCACTAAGTTTTTTGGTGATTTTCTTTTCTAAAGGTTATAACATACAGATGGGATGACCTCTTGTCCTTTGTCATCACCTGCTATCCTTTCACTCAGAGAGTTTTCCCTGGGCAGATGATCGAGGAAGTCCACTTGTGGCTCTATCCTTTTTAATTAGTTGAAAATGATCTCGACAAAAACCTTGGCCTCCTTCTTAGCAGGTTGAATTTCTGCTCTCAACTTCTTTTCTGGAGTTATCCAGTGTGCCATTCTCTCACTGAAGTTCTCTCAACGATGACCTTTGGCTTGGATTGCCTGTCTCTCTGGATTATGTAAACTACATCATTGATTCTTTTCACTACAATGTATGACCCTTCCCAAAATCTGCTTAACTTTGGAGTTCATCCTTTTTGCACTGGTTATTGTACAGCAATATTATATCACATCAACGGAAGTTGAACATATCATTATCAACATTACACTGACTTTTCGTTTTACCATCAGCTGATTTAAGTATATACTGAGTAAAGTCAGGTATGATCTCAGTGGTGTTCTTTAATCCTGTGTATATTCTGTGTAAGACTCTTCTGAATGACCATCCTCCAGATATGAGTATAGAAGGTTCAAAGGAACTTTAAGTGCTGTACCAAACACCAGTAATGATGGCATGTTACCTGTAGCTTTTTGTATTGCTGTTGAAGAAATCATAAGTAAAATAAATGGCAAATTGATTTAACAATATATGATTGTATCTTTCGACTCTACCATCAAAATATGGTCTTTTTTTAGGTTCCAAGAATCTGACACATTTCCATAAATAGGACTATCTCAAAGTTCCATTCTTGATTAGAGTGGAATTTCATAAGCACCCTCAACCTTGAAACAAATGCTTAGGAACATTATATGCTTTTGGCTACTTGGTGAAATAGTCCATAACAACCATGATGTAATTATTTCAACTGTAACTCTGTGGGAGAGGAACAGGCACATCGACAGCAACTTTCTCAAGTAGTGCTCCAACACAATACTGCTGCAGCTGCCCATGCTGTTTCTTTCATGGACCTTTATGCCCACATCATAATTCACAAGATTTACACCAATTCTTAAATATCCCCGGCACCCAATCCAATAAATGCACGTTCTTAATTTATCTAATGTATTTTTTAACACTGAAGTATCCAGCTGGTTGAAGGTTTTGTTCAGTTGAGTGTTGGACCACATTAGTTTCATCATAACTTGTAGATGTCACAGGGATTATTCCCTGTTGTACTTTACCTTGATCATCATTACCATCTTGTGCTTCCTTCTCTTCACAATGTTTACATTACTCATTTACACATGGTTTTTTATGATAATGTGTCACCATTTCCTTGATTCAGTCCAGGTTGATTCATTATGGCAAAGTTGTGCTTCTGGTGTTTTTGGAGCCATCTTGCTGATTGGGTTTCTGGATTGTGAAAATTCACCAGCCACTTTAATGCTATATGATATGTCTGAAGTGTAATATTTTGTCCATATAGATAGTGATAGAAATGACTTAGTACTGGAACAACACTTACTAGCTCTTTCTGGGTTGTACAATACCTCTTTTCTGCAGGCAATCACGTGTTTTTTCCATGTTGTACTTGCGATATTACTGTCCAATTGCAAAGTCACTGACATCTGCATCAAAATGAATGGATCTTCAAGAGTTGGATATATTAAAGAGGATTAGTGGTTAATTATTTCTTTAGTTTGTTGAATTATTGTTTATAATCAGCAGCCCAGCAAAACGTATTTAGATTTTCAAGTATTTTGTGTAAAGGAGGAGCTATGTGTGAGAATGATTTTACAAAATGATGATAGTAAGAGCACAGTCCAAGAATACTCTTAACTTACAAATATTCTTTAGAGTTGGCTTGTTTTGGACTGAATCGATCTTCGATGGTTCTATAGACGCCTTCTCTTCTAACTATGTGTTCCTGGGGTTATAGCCTAGGCTATACAAAACCAAGTAGGGCATTGTATATAGGATCCCTAGGTACCTGCTGACCATGGAGTCATATCCTGACTCTGGTCAATGCCATTCACAGGAGAAAGAAACATCACGAGTTTAAAGGTGTCACTGGTGCTCAAACTGAATTTCTAGCAGGTGAGACAGTAGGCACTTGCCAAGGATACTTGTAATTGGTGCAGCAGTGAAAATTCCTTGCAGAGCCGAAGACAAAATCCACCAACAGGAGCTATTTTGTCTGCAGGCAAGTTGACACTCATTCACAGGTGATAATGAAAATTAGGACAAGGCAGGGAACCTCTCTTTGTGAAGGGAGATGACCAGTTTCGGAGCTCTGAGTCAGGGGTGAGAGGCCACTGGTGGGTGACAATCATCAACAGGAGTTGTATTGTTGGCAGACGAGACAGTGGGAATTTATCAATGATGACAGCGATTGGTGAGAATGAAGGAAGCCTCTCTATGAAGGTAGGTGTTTTGAGAGTAAGAAGCGAGGTGCCATTTATGTATGAACTCTAACAACTCAAACTGCTTCACTGGCAAGCAATGCAGCAGCCACTTATGGATAAAGATGTTTATCTATGGGGAGCAAAGACCCTCCCAGGAAGGGAGCCAAGTTTCTGGAGTAACCATTTGCTGTGAAGTGACCTAGGGTTCATCAGATCTAATAGGCAGATGTAGGCAGTATCTCATTGTTCTGCGATCCCAAGGTTGTGAAAAACACTTGGCAGAGTGTGGGTCTCCTGGAGCCCACTTACTTGAAGGTACCATCATTGTCAGACAGTGAGCCAGCCAGCCAGTCTGTGCCAAGACCATACATGAGCATGGTGAAAGTGAAGCAGGTCACTCCCACAATGTTTAAAGAATTAGTCAAGGAAGATTTAGACAGTTTTAAGGCATTTCAAGCAATTAATTGAATGGAAATAATGGTCTCAGAAATAAGTGATGCATTGCCTGATCCTGAATTTAGATGGTCTGGCCCTCAGTGCCATTGACTATCATTGAGAATGGGATATAGTTGTAGCCAGTCTGTACTGTTGGTTTAATCTCACAGAAGACCAAGCCTTCCACAAACCTAAGTCTAAGGCTTAAAGAAAGAGCTTAGTTGTAAAATTGGGTGCCTTTACAGATGAGCTGTGCCATTTCTATGGGAAAGCCTATGATGCAAGTAGCCTTGGCAGATTATGAGGACATCCTTTTTTGTCAATTTAGTCAAAGGACAGCTAAGCAAGACCACGAAACACCATATAAGGGTACAAGATATTAACACCTAGAGAGAGATAGAATTAGTTGTAATGAGGTTGGAGATGCAAGAGAAATTGGCAGTAGTAGCTCTTGTAGCTACTCTCAGTATTAATTGTCCTGTTCAATCAGGTATCTGCCATGAAGCTTGGACCGTGTTGCGAGTGAGACTATATGTAGTTCCTTGTGATGTTGTGGTACCAACAAGCTGATCTCAACAAATGAGCAGAGCCGTGAAGGCCCTCCCATAATGTTTGTCACAGCTAATGTAGCCAATGACTTCAAGCTGAGGTGATTCCAAAAGTATATAGTGTATGCTATGTTCGTGGGCTACATGGACATTTCAAAGTGAAATGCATTTCTTTTACTGCACAGTAAGAGTATCCATCAATCCCAGTAGACTGCATAGCAAGTTCAGGAAGGCTAACAGCAAGCAATAACTGTTGTCATTGAAGCCCCAGAAACTAAACTGAGCCCAATCTGGATGTGGCTATCAACACAGCTTAGCACAATAAAAGGTTTATGTCTGAGGGTGTAGTGGTCAGCCCAGGTCTTTCAGTGATAATTTGCGTTTGATATGTACATGTAAAGTTACATAGTAGGGAAATGAAATTCCTAGCTAACACAGTAGTTGGAATAACTCTGATTGATACCTCCATATATCAGGCATTCTGAGTGAAGCTGTCGCTCTGGCCAGTAAATTGTGGCACACTAGAATTGAATGGAGAGGCACATTACTGACAATGTCTAGAATAAAGTTCGTCGGTGCAAGCATCAGTTTTGGAATAGGCATCCTGAGGATTGATGTACTGCAGAAACTTTCTGCCAATCTTTGCCTGTGCAACAGGTGAACTGAGTTTTTGGAATGGCCATCAGAGAATTAAACAAAGTGGAAACGACCAACATTGTCTGCAATGGTAATGTGGTTTACATCACACTATGTTTGAAAGCAAGCTCTCGGTTACCAACGCATTTAGGGCGCTGGTCAAGGATTGTGGCAGAAATGTAGACTCCACATTGTGGCTGAAATGTTAAGTACATCAATCAATTTGTGGAGCCAGATAGCCAGTTTGGTAGAGCTACAATCACTTGCCATCAAATAGAAAGAGGCAATGCAAGTGTGATTAAACAACCACTATGCAGGCTTCCCTGAAGTAATAGAAATGCAGTTAGCCCATAAATATAGTGGATATTAAAGGCTGGGATAATACAACTTACAAGACTGTATAGTTATCTTCAGAAAGAAGAATGACCTGAGCAGGTTCTGCGTTGATGTCTCTCTTTATATATATATATGAAGAGTTTCAACTCTCTTAGACTTAACAGGCATTAATTAATTTTATTTTACAGGTTTCTAACTCTTTTTGTTCTACAGGTCTGAAAAATATTTATTTTAATTAGGCTTAGCACGTGTTCGATCATTTGTTGTCCTCTATTTGAACAAACATAGGTAATATATATATATAATTAAATGTAAATTCATGAAAAAAATCAGCCACAATACAATCATCCAACACCGGGGCACAAATCATAAGGTGGGTCATCATGTAATGTGTCCTGGTGTTTAGAGGTACTGGCGAAAGTAAGACCCAAATTGCGTTAGGGTACAATGTCTATCTAGTTTAACCTCAACTTCGCCAGCCTCACATGAAAAAAAGAACATATGTGGGTGCTCTAGCCCACAATGTCCCCCATCTTTACCACCTTTCACTGTCTTCAGTCAGATGTGGGAAGATATTGCTCAGAAGAAAACAAAAAGCAGCAAGCAATAATGGAATACATTACATCAATGGGGGAGACAGCAAAACTTATGATTTGTACTCCGGTGTTGGATGTTTGTATTGTAGCTGCAATTATTTTTTCAAGAACTTACGTTTAATTGTATTTCATCTAGGGTTTGGATATGCTGCGTACGATCCGCGCTGTTCTTTATTATGATGTATTTTGTCTTTATTTTCTACTTTAATTTTGAGCTTTTCTAATTATATATATATATATATATATATATATCACAAGTTTCGAATTTGGTTTTGAAATTAACTGAGACTTTAGAAATAATTCATCCTATATTATGCTTCAAATGAAACTATATTTACCTAGGAATTTTGCGTAGTACGACATTATTGCATTAATTCTTTTCTCAAATCTCTATGTATCTCTTGGTTTACTCTAACAAGCAAGTTAAATATGTTCAGTTCCACAGTTTCAGTATGATGACTGTGGAAGAAAATAGCTTAATAATTATTTAATATTTTGATTTACCACAAGAAAATGGCATAACAAGTACTTGAATAATTGAATATAAGACATGTTTAATTATTATGGCTCTAGGTCTTGCAAACATTTGCCAATAAAACAGAAATGCATTATTAGCACAAAATAACAGTAGAATAAACAACTGAAAATTAAAGTTGTTTGTTTCTGCTTTTTTAAAGTAAACAAAAGTAGACAGTGACAATTGCTTACGTCTTTCGTGACGTACATATAAATACAGCTATGTCGATAATTTTCGTGTAATAAACGATAATTTTAGGCCACGCTTTGATGGCCATTATATTGTCTTAAGTGCTTCCACCGAATGTGCCATTTTTCATTCTGTTATTAACACTTAATACTTCTTTTATGACATTTCTTTAGAGGAAGGCTTTCAGTTTGTGATGCATTGGTTCACCGAATGAACAAGAACTTGCAAACCCAAGACATCAAAGACAAATCCCAGTTTTTTGTACAATTGGGCTAGAAAACCACCTTCATAACCTTATAGGAACAAAGCATTAACTTAAAAGTGTCTTTTCTGATTTACTGATTTGATCATGAATGCATAACAGCTCACCTTTTTTTTATAAACAAGATGTATATAAAATTACAAATAAATTCTGGATGTTCAATACGAGCAACACTTGAAAGAAGCAGTGTAATTTCTTCATCTGTTAGTTTCTTTTTCTGACTGTTAGTAATAATCTAATTATTAAAAATTAACAACATTACTATCATTAAGTCATTAGCTAAATGTGTGAAACAACGATAAGTCTGCAGGCTTACGACATTAAAATTCGGTTTTAGATACCCGTGATGGACAGAGTACAGATAATCAATTGTTTAGCTTTGCGTTTAACAACAACCAAACCGAAGTACAATCAAAATTTTGATTACAAAACAACATTTTATTTCTTTAGTGATTTATTATCTCTAAACTGTTTAGTCACCACATATTTTTGGTGTTTTTTTTTCTTTTCTGTGGTTAATGGTACTAAGATGGGATGAACTATTTTCCTTTATTGTTGATGCTCTCCAAGTAAATGGTCAAAGGAATTCACTGGTAGCTTCATCCCTGGTGATATCCTGGAAGTGGTCTCGACCTTTGTCTCTTCATCAAGTTGATTTACTTTTTCTTAAGCTAACCACTTTGCTATTCTACCGCAAACTACTTCCAAAAACAATTATAATGGATAACATTTGGCTTGGACCACCTAATTTTTTGGATTCTGCTTCGTTGCAATTTAAGTTAGATGTCATCATTATTTTGTGCTTATGAATTGATTGTTATTGGAAGTCCAACCTGGTCATATATGTGCAACTTTTTAAAAAAGATATCCTTTATTTACACCAGTATCCCCACAATGAGAGTAGCATTTAACTTTCCTTTCGCTGAAAATTTATATCTATTCGTTGTTAGCATTAATCCATTTTCTTACTTTGTCTTTGTAGGCAATTTTTCAGCTTTCATTACCAGACTAAGTCGAACAGTGGTAGCTGTTGATCCAGTATCAATAAATGTGTTGCAAGGCTTTCCATCAATGTGTCCAATGACTCGTGGACTGGATTTCAACTGGGGAAGATAGAATATTTTCATCCACAGTGTGTCGGTTCCTGGGTTTATTATTAGTGGTTGATTTGCCACAATCTTGGATGTGATGTCCAAAAAGTAACATAATTTAGGACACTAGAAATGGTAATTTAAATCTTCCCATCTTTACCGCTGACCCACCAGGGGACATATGAAATGATGAAAATATCGCGGCATGGCTATATTTAAAAGAAAAATAATAAGAGTCAGTGAAGGTGGTCTTTATATGAATAAGATGTGTTTGGGGTAGATACCCTTTCAAAAATTTGGCGAATTGCCGCTAAGTGGTCAAATTCAATATAGCCTCCAAAAATATCTAATGAGATTTTTCTTAACTCATTGTTGTCGTATAAAGAGGTATTTGTTGTTTAAATTATGGGGTTTAAGGATCAAGAAATTCATTTCTTATAATAAGAATGCTATTTATTGAAGTCAAAAATACTATAAAACATGTTTTCAAATTGACAAAATAATGACTGATTTATTCCGATTGTCCCTACCTTAAAACTTGAAATTTGTAGTTCTAAACTTCAGTATATGATACACGCCATTTTCGATGTCAGAATAGAAAGCAAATTTTTGTTTTAGTTTTAGAAAATCTGGTTTCGCACAATTTTTAATTGAAAAGTTTTGGTTTGGTTGGTAACATGAATCGGATTATGAATTATCTAGCATCCGTAATGTTCAAAGTCTTATTCATATTGTAACACATTCTAATTAATCTTTGAAATGCTGTCTTCGTAGCTACACGAGGGCTATCTGCGCTAGCCGTCCCTAATTTAGCAGTGTAAGACTAGAGGGAAGGCAGCTAGTCATCACCACCCACCGCCAACTCTTGGGCTACTCTTTTACCAACGAATAATGGGATTGACCGTCACATTATAACGCCCCCACGGCTGAAAGGGCGAGCATGTTTGGTGGGACGGGGATTCGAACCCGTGACCCGCAGATTGCGAGTCGAGTGCCGTAACCACCTGGCCATGCCAGGCCTCTCATATGGGACAGAGAAAGGAAAATTTTATCAACACAAACATATTCTAAAAAACATACTATTACAAAATAAACTCAAAATAACGAAACCTAAACATGATTAGTTAGTTAGTTAGTTTTTGAATTTCGCGCAAAGGTACAAGAGGGTTATCTGCGCTAGCTGTCCCAGAGGGAAGGAAGATAGTCATCATCACCCACCGCCAACTCTTGGGCTACTCTTTTACCAATGAATAGTAGGATTGACCGTAACATTATAACGCCCTCACGGCTGAAATGGCGAGCATATTTTGGTGGGACGGAGATTCGAACTCGCGACTCTCAAATTGCCAGTCGAGTGCCCTAACCACCTGGCCATGCCAGGGCCCTTAAACACGGTAAATTATAAACAAATTGAGAATAATAATAATGCGGTAAGTTGGGATAAAACTAATTAAAACGCAAACCAAGATCAAACATAACATAAATTACATTTGAGATACAATACATCAAACATTATAAGCTTAATAAATCTCTAATGTATTAGGTCGTCAAGAAATTAATGTAGCGTTTTGAAACACTTTCAATACCCCCCCCCCAAAAAAAAAGAGCAACAAAAAAAAACGTACATCACGTATAATAGTTAAATGAACCGCCTTAACGTCACGTTAGTGTAGCCGATATAATGTGTAAAGCTTAGCGTACTCTTATCCCTTATAGTGATGCCACTATGAGAAACACGTTCGGCATGTAATGCTGTTTGAATATCGAAGAATATCAAAGAAGTTTATGGAAATGTTTTGAATGTTTGTAATTGTCAACGATGGTTAAGCAAATTTCGTTCAGGCGACTTTAGCCTTAAAAACTGTGATGGCAAGGGCCGACTTGTTGGAACTGATATTGATGCCCTGAAGACGCTTGTTGAGTCTAACCCAAGGCAACACACTCGTGAAATGGCTCTGAAATTGCATGTCTCTCGTGGAAAATACGTAAAAATCTAAGGAATATGGGAAAACTCCATAAAAAAAGTGCTTGGGAGCCTCACGAACTCTCTGATGATCATCGTTTCCAACGTGTGAACATTGCTTCGTATCTTCTGGCGCGTAATGCGCGTGAACCATTTATGGATAGAATTGTCAGCGGTGATGAAAAATTGATTATCTATGCGAATACTAAACGCCAAAAACCACTTCCGACCCCAAAACATGAACTCCATCCGCAGAAAGTGACGCACAAACAGCTACAAGATAATCTTTCTGTGATGTGCTCATCACCGGTATAGAAACACGGTGTTTAGAGTTATAAGCCTACAGACGTACCACTGAGCCACTGAGGCTAAAATTAAAACTTTAAGTGATATAAAGGTAAAAACATAGCAAAACAAAAAAAGAAACTAATAACAAAACAAACAGTACTCAGATCTCAAACTCAGGAACTAAAATAAATGCAGTAGATAACAAATGACGAAGGAACCAAACTAAACATAAAGTGATGTTAATTAATTTGGAACTGAAAATTAGGATTGAAAGAGACATTGTGTAAATAGACAAATAGAAAATTTAGGAATCAAAACAAGTAAAACAGGATGTAACAAATCAAGTCATTTTAAAAAAGTTAAAATCATAACACAAAATCAAGCATGAAGAATGACAGTAGAGTTAAAACTAAATAACAGGCAGCGCCGGATTTACCAATTTCAAATTAGCCGCCCTACCCTAACCTACACTCTACCTTTACCACAAACTGCCTCATGTCGAGTCTTAAGTACTGATGTTGTAGAGTTTACTAGATTTACTGACTTGACAATTTTAAAGAAACTGAACTTGTTATGAACTGGTTGGTAAGCTTCTGCTTTCCGTTGGAGCTCACAGGATAACCCACCGAGGACTTAAGAGAGTGTGTAAACTCTGAAATGGTCTCTTGCATTCATCTCTAGCTGTAGACATGTTATAATTATCCAGCCCAAATATCTATTTGGCTTCTTTTACAGACTTGTCGAAATCATTTCTAGATTTTGAATGAGCTTAAAAAGAGCACCACAGAGTCTAACAACGGTCCCTATTTCTATATCGATACTGCAATCTGTACAAACTTAGCTCCCAAATACGGCAATGATGGCGATTTCCAGCCGTTCCAAGTTTCTCCCTATTGCTACAGCCTCACTTTGAAGCGCTGGCTTTTGGGAAATATCCTCCTAGATTGTCCAGGGCTTGAATTATATCCTTCCATGATTTTCTCAGACAGCGGCTAGCATTGTGGTACACTGACCATCTTGTGATGGATACATTTTTGACGACATTTCATTTAGATTGTAAATGAAAAATTAGCACATACCAGCTATTCGTGGACCCTAGCGTGTTTGTAAAGTTGAACTGCTTGTTTTTTATAGATATGAGCTTGGGGTGTAGACGGGAAGACAGTGGGCAATGCGAATTGATTCGAGTTTTTTGTAGGTGTGTTGTGGCATGTTGCATGTAACTGAGCATCCATATTCCAGAATGGGTCTTATGTAGGCGTTAAATATTGTCATTATTGTTTTAGCACTGGAGCTTTTGGCGTACTCAGCGATTTTTTTTAGATAATTGGTTTGTTGATGTGCTTTGATTATAATTTCCGATACATGTGAGTTCCATATTAGTTTTTTATTGAAAGTTAAACCGAAAAAAGTTTATTTGATTTGACACCTTTATTTGCGTGTCGTATAGACTGAGTTTAACGTTTTTGGTTTTCTTCCTATTTTGTTTAAGCTTACGGTTGAAGATAATGGCTTGGGATTTATGTGGATTAGAAAGTACGCGCCAAGTGTTACACCATGTCACAATGTCTGACTGCTATTAGTATGGGTCTCGCGACAGGCTCCATACGACTATTTCATCAGCATATTCGGAAGGTTTTGTTTCGGGAGTCGTTGGAAAATTTATGTCATTTACAAATAGAATGTAGAGTAACGGGCTTAATACAGGGCCTTGGGGAACCCCAGCTTGAAGTGGGAATGACCGTAACATGTTATTGTTTATCTTAACTTTAGCAGTTCTTTTAGTTAAGAAGCTTGAAATCCATCTAATAACTGGGGCGGATATTTTTTAATTAGATAATTTAAATCTGAGGCCATTGTGCAAAACGGAATCAAACACTTTTCTGATATCCAGGAAAATACCTATGGTTACTTGATTACGATTAAACCCTTTATGTATTGATTCTGCTAACCTGGCTAGATGATCGATTGTTTGTTATTGTTTACGTGACGCGTTTTATATGTTGGAAAGGAGCTCATTTGATTCTATATGATAAAACAGTCTTCTTGTTGTTATCATTTTCTCTAATAATTTGCCCACACTGTTTAGCAAGCGAATTGGTCGATAATTACTTGGGTTGCTTGGGTCGTTACTTTTTCGGGGGATGATGCTTATCATTGCAGATTTCCATATTGTTGGGAGGTAAACTGACATAACGGATAGGTTGAACAACGCTGTAAAATGATGCATCGGAGGCATTTTTTAAAATAAAGTTTCTAATGCCATTTCCTCCTGGGGCAGTGTTTTGAGGTTTTTAATATGAAATTTTATTTCGGCTTTGGTGAGAGGTCTGGCGATATTGTTTTCTTTTAGTGGGTTGTTATGGTTGATGTGTACAGGAAAAGTAGGTGTGAACATGCGAGCATTATCTTGAACATAGTTATTAACTTTGGCATAATGATCATTATTAAAAGAATTTACGTTGGGGGTAGTGAAGACCGTGGAGTAATAGTCACTAAAGAGTTTAGCTTTCTCTTCGTTTGTGGTTGCTGAGATGTTGTTGTGTTTTATTGTGTGGTATATCCCAGCGGATTTTTTATTGCAAATTGTTTTAATTTTTTCCGAAATTTAGTGGAGGTCTTGTCTATTGTTGTCAAATGATTAACAGAACTAAATTTAGTGGGGTCTTGCCTATTGTTGTCAAATGATTAACAGAACTAAATTTAGTGGGGTCTTGTCTATTGTTGTCAAATGATTAACAGAACTAAATTTAGTGGGG
>NW_013666392.1:307851-315314 GCF_000517525.1 Limulus polyphemus
TTTTACCAACGAATAATGGGATTGACCGTCACATTATAACGCCCCCACGGCTAAAAGGGCGAGCATGTTTGGAGGGACGGAGATTCGAACCCGCGACCCGCAGATTGCGAGTCGAGCGCCCTAACCACCTGGCCATACCGGGCCTAAGCTGCTCAGGAATGACTTCATTGGTTCTAGATACACAGAATAATTACAAATTAAGTTAAAAATATGAATATTTTTAATCCTAGCCAAAAATTGTGCATTTGAGGATAGGAGCTACTTTTTGTTTCTTTGGTGGGTGCTTCTTTCTTTCCACCTTGTTCTATGTGCTGGAACCAAAATTCAAATTTGGCTATACTGCACTATGATTTAGGAAATTTATTTTGAAGACTTAAACATCAATGGGAAAAAGGATAACGAAATCAATGTAACTGTTTTCATCAGGCAGGCGGTAGCACTGCCTATGTAGGGATGGATCGGATTGTTCATCGAAATGGTATTTGAAATACCTTCTCAATAGGTCATGAGAACTTTACAATACTATACAGTGTGTCCTTTTATAGCAATAACTATGTAATGATTGAGTCACAAGTTCTGGGAATGTCTGTAAATATCATAGCAAAATGTTTGAATTTCTTGTTCTTCTTTCTTCTACTTCTTTTTTTTATTACATGATAACTCAAAAACCAATGGTGCCAAACAATTTCACTGATGCGACATAGCTTTTAAACGGAGTATTCGCTTATATAAGTATCATTAACTAGTAGTATTTTGAAACAAAATCTTAATTCTAGTGTAAACACTGTTGTCATTACCCCTTAAAGTTAGCTTTCATATAGAAATTTGTTGTTCCTTTTAAAAGCTTAAGTACAGGGTGAAACAGAAATTACCAGTCAATATAATATATAAACAATAAATATTGCGGTTGGAACCTCATTGTATTTAGAACTTGGTTATAAATACATACAACCTTCCTATGTCTATTGAAACACTGCATTAAAAATAACAAGAAGAAGCAAACAAGTAAAGAAAAAACTTTTCAAAAAAGGAAGTAAATGTAGGGATGGCTCATATTAATCTTTCAAAAAACAATGCAAACAAGATAGTAGGGATGGGATTGGCGTCGTCCCCATATAATAGTAAAGGCAAGAATTAACATATAACTATTCAATCACAATTGAGTTTAATTTACCCCATTTTTGTCTGTTAACATTCTACTATACTGTTTGCATGTGTAATTATGTTGGGATGATGCAAATGCCATCCCTACTATTTTGCTTGCATTGTTTTTGAAGGATTGATATTATCCATATCTTTTTCTGAAAATATTTTCTTTACTTGTAAATCTGATGGTTGGGTGTCCTTAAAAAAACAAAGAAATTAAGTTGTTTGGAGTCCACAAATCTCGTTTACATAGATAATAGTGAAGACACAAACAGCAACAAAGATGTAGCGTATATAAAAGTATTAGTTAAAAAATGTACGCATCTTGCACTGAAAAACTAAAAATATGTTTCCATACTTATTCAAAATGAATAAACAAAAATAATGATTACTTGATAAAAGACTCTTCCAACAGATGGCACTAGTATTATGCTGTAAGCAGAACAGATTGAAAAAATAAACCCCTACAAAGAATAATAAATATCTCTAATAAACCTTTCTGAGAAATCTCTTTTGAGGTAAAATTATGGTATAAGTGATATTGAATCGTAAATGACATTTATAAGTTTATGATCTGAACCAGTTTTCAGTTAATTAAAAAAAATAGCTGTTCAATGAAAAATTATTTTTCCAAATCTCCCTATAAAATATTATAGAATAATGCTTAGAAACATTTATTATTTTTCACTGTTTGTATTCTCACTCGAAACATATTTATTACCCTGGACTAATCAACTTACAAGAATGATAATTTTTTGATGTTAATGTATATTAGTCTTAATTAAAAAAAAACTTTTTCACATGATTTTCAGTTTCTTCTTGTTATCATTTTGAGCTACTAAAAGCTTATTTTAACAAAGAACATTATATTAATTTACTAAATGCGATGTTTTAATTTACCAATTTTTATCAACTTAACGTTCATATATACTTTGAGTTTGTGCAAGTTACTTTGATTTAACAAGAGTCTGTTTTAAAGTGCACGGTCTTCAATACTTTGTTTGAGCTTGTCTAGTGCTCTGCCTTTTTACACTACTTAGTATATACATCTATTAATTTAAATAAACTGCGAAGCATAAATTAGCAAAACACTCCTCTTTGTATTTTTTGTTACCTTCCTTTTATTTCATCACAATTGCTTTCAATTAATTTATTACCATACTTGGAATCCAACCAGTATTATATTTTTGAACGTATTCATTGCCATACGCGTGATTTATCCAACACTCTAATCTACCCGTCATTGTTCGTATAATTTTCTCTATACGCTGCTTTTGATTTTCCAATTACCGCACTTGTTTGTTTAATAAATTAGATATTTATTCACAACGAAACATGAAATCCTACTCTACATTATTCTTCCCAAAGCTATTGCTTAGCGTTCCATAAACGTCTTAGCGACGATGGTGAAAGCGTTTGTGTAAATCATAGCAGTTCCAACTAATGCGAAGATCTGAATGGTACAAGATAAGCCGAAGAAAAATCATACTTGGAAGTGGTTTTTCCAACATCCTGCAATCACAAATACCAGAACAATTATTCCCCAGATCAGTTAAAATACTAGATACATTTCATTGAGACTAGCTTAGAAGTTTTTAATCTTTAATTATTTTCTGATGTCCTTAAAGATACTTAAATTTTAAAGCTATTTTAGTTCTTTTAAAGTGTTTATATAATAACAATAAAAAAGACGAAATCAAACAAATCATATGTTTTCTGGACAGTTACAACATACATTTGTAATACATACCTAAACACTAAACAACGTACCCTTTCAACACACAATCCAGTGGTCACAAGAAACTATCATATTCACTTGATAAAGAATGAACAAAACAGGAGAAAAAACAACAAGAAGACAGAAAAAAAAATATATGAGGATGAGTCTTTATTCTTATTTTATGTAAGATTTATTACAGACTTTACACGAACTTGCATTAATCAAGCTATAAGTTATTATTATTAATTTTTATTTACAGCAAAAAATGTGGTAAGGGTGAGAATGATTAAATATATTAAGCTTTTTATTTGTATACTGCTGAATCGATTGAAATCAAACTATTGCCACATAATAAATGAATAGTTTCCTTAAATTTTGTTGTCAAAGCTTGTAAAGTGAATGTACGTAGTATGATTATATATTTAGTCTTTAAAACAAGACTGAGAAGTTTAGCAATGTATTTCATATCCATTAACCAATGAACAAATTATTTTAGCATGAAATTTTAATGTTGAATTAATAATTTAAATAACAAAATAATTCATCATATCTAATTAACTACTGAATTATATTTGTTGTGAATAATTAACAGATATATTTATAGTTAGAAAAAAACAGAGTTGGTAAACTTTGTAGTTTCTGTCACTTTTAAAGCGATTCTTGTGATTATTTATTTATAGTTTTTTGTTTTAGAATTTGAGTACAAAGCTACACAAAGAGCCATCTGCACATGGTAGTCTTTAGATTTGAACTGATAGACTAGAGGGAAGGCAGCTACTCAACAGCACCCACCGTCAACTCTTGGGCTACTCTTGTTTGATCGAACAGTGAGAACCAGGAACTATCAGGTATTGTTCATAGTCCGAGCATGTTAATTACTGGCCCATACTTTATTGAAAATCTAGGTTTAAAATTTTATGTTTATCTCTTCATTGGTTTTGGTCAGTTACCAACTCCTGTTCACTACATTAGCCTGACAAACTAATTACGTATTTAATTTTTAGTACCATCGAAGAGTGAATACTTTAAAACTCCTCAGTTAATATCAACTTCTAATCAAAGCTAGCTACTTACATAAATGATAAGTAAAAATCAACCCGATAACGAGCATTGCTAATTTAATATACTTTTCCTACGTTCTTATAAAGATTAGAATGAATTGATGGATTGTTTAATCAGTTGGGTGCCCTCTCTGATAGCAATATTTTCGACCGTAATCCAAATAACAAGTCACAAGATTCGCCTGGCTCAGGACATTTTGGTTAGTCCTAACTCCATATACAAAGCTAACAATGAGAAATAAACATTACAATAGAAATATATTGATACAAAATTAAACGCAATAAAATATAGATAATTAAATATTCTAATCGATACAGTTAATGAAAATAACTAGCAGAAATAGCAGAGTATGCCTTACTTATGGAGAACATAAACACTAGTAACTTGTTTTACGTAGTATCCTATATTTAATGTTTCTTGAAGAACCTGGTATACATAAAGGCTTTAAAGACGAAATTTATGTTCACAGTGAGCAACGTGTTGGAGAAACATGAATTTTATGCCATAATTGTGTTCAGGCAGATATTATGCCTCAGGAATTTACTTTCATAATTTTTGGATATTATTGTTAATCTTCCACTAACCACTGATGTGAATCATACTATATGAACATACAAATACGTTTACTTTTTCGAAACTTTTAAGATGGGAAATCCTCCTGAGGACGCAAGGAAAATAATGGAAAAGAGAATTGATAAGGCGATGATGATGAGTACAGAGAATTCTACTGAAAGAGAAGCCCGTGATCGTAGTAGAAATGATAACTTTTTCCTTTTTTCGTTTTTCTGGAGCTTCTGATGACATTTTCCTTAAATAACCAACGTCTTCGTAGCTTCGTTAGTACTTTTTATCTATATAATTAAAAGAATAATATGTGTGAGTCAGTTTGTGCGTGTATGCTTGCTGGCTAATATGGAAACCCAATATTTCTTTTGGCTAAGTGGTACTTTTATGTTTATACGAGTGCAAAATTACGACATTAATAACATTAACTTCAAAGAGAATTACTTCAGTAACATAAAGAAACACGTAAGGAAATACATTAAATTAATATTTTACCTTTCCGTGGCTTATAAGTAATGCAATACCGTTACATCTCAATACAAATTCCAACAGATGCCTAGAAATCGACAATTAAGCCTAAAATCTAAATATACTTTGTACGCGAAGAACGAATTTACCCGCTAGGGGAATGAAATATTACACCATTTCCATTATTGGTGGCAGTGAACAAAACTCTTTGTTAATACTTTAAGAGAGAGTATAAAATAATTGATACAATTACAGAAAGAAAAGGAGAGATAAGTGAAATACGACAAACAAAGGCAGTTGATTTTTATACTTTTTGATATCATAATTTTAAAAATCCACTATTTCATAACGTCGCTTTATAAAGATGCTAGTCAAAGGTGGCGATTATACAGAAATACAAGGTGTATACACAAAATGTTGCGTACAGAAATATATTTCGTTTATTGTCATTCTATGTTTTTACACTTATTTACTTTAAATACAAATCCTTATTCTACTTAACAGGAATTTGTTTCATTCATGTCCAATTACATAATACAAGAACAGCATTAATTAAATGATTTATCTATTTAAAAAAAAAATATAGCTTTCTCATATATATATATATTATTCCACTTAATAATGTTGCATATGTGAAAACAGTCTTTGGGCTTTGGCTCATATGGCATAGCCCACGCTTCGTATGCAGGAGGTCGAAGATTCAATCCTGTGTATATCCATTTTTTATTGCTAAGCAATGTTTCAGTAACCAAATAATTTTAATACACATATCGTATGCGAAGCACGAATTTATTCCCTAGTATATATATGAAAAATGCCCTAGACCTTTTTTTTCCTCTCTTTCTTTCATTTTCATTCTTTATTTTAGGCTGTGGATCGAAAAGTACAAAATGTGCACTGTGATATCGCAGATTACGCACAGCAGTTTCAGCTATGGATGCATAATAAGTCCATTTACTTAATCAGTTTAAAACTGGGCAAAGCATAAAATATTATTTAGGTTGAAAACATCAATTTCAATACATTTATTTTCCCGTGTTTTTTATTCTTTACACAAATTCTAAGTTATGTGGTTTATGCAAACCATTTTCTCAAACTGGTTTGAATGCCCTATTAATTTGACATTTCTTAGACATAACAAAATACATCCTGGCAAAATCATGAGCCTAATTTGTTTTTGTTTTACCTGTAAAAGTCTGATTAATTAATACTAAAGAATGGATGTCCATAAGAACTGTTTTTGGCCTTTGAAGTGAAGGTCTCAATGTAACCTCAGAATTGAGACACTATCATTTAAAGGTTGTATTTGATTAATTTATACTAACTATGTAAATTCTTTAATCATTATTAGTATCGTAAAATAAAAAATACTGAAGCATTTTTGCAGTGTTTGCGTTTCTGAGGTGTTACCATCATACCTAATGTTGGCTATGGGTGGTCAATGGTAGTATTCAGTACTAACTGAACCTCGAACAAGTTTTTGCCACAACGATTACGTTAAGTTAAAATCAAAGAAAAGTTCCAACAATATTTCTTAAAACCTGAGCTTGGGACTTGTTGAGGTTATATTGTAACATTCTCAATAGAATACAAAGAAAAGATACATAAGCCTAACAACGCATTTTTTAACGTAGTAACATTTTATAGGGCTGAAAAATCAACAACCTTTTTTATGATTTGAAAGAGTAAAAGGTGTATCTATAAAACGTATTCATATATATATAAGTCTCATTGTACTAAACTTTCCTATTGTCAGCCTAGCTGAGTCTATTTAAGATAATGTGTGTTAAAACTGTAGTTTTTAGCTACTGCTTATAGAGTTGGGTTTGTTGACCAATACGAACAAATACATATCACGTTACAGGATAGTGTTTGAGTATAAATAAACTACGTACCGTTGAAACAAATATGTAGAACTAAAAAGAAATATAATGACTTTATGTGGAGACCACAACTATACAAATGTGATCATACTCATTCTTTATTGTATAGAATTCTCTTCTGAAACTTATTTTAGTATATAGATGGTCTTTGAGGATAGCTAGCGTTGCCAGCTACTTGTGATTTGTTTGAAGTTAAGCACAAAGCTACACAATGCGCTATCTGTGCTCTGCACACCACGGGTATCGAAACCCGGTTTTTAGCGTAGTAAGACTGCAGAATTATCACTGAGCCACTGGGGGGGGGGCGATTTTTAAAGAAGATTATATCATAGCAGTTTCAATTTCAAACCAAATGGTTAATTGTATTTACTCTGTGTACTTACAAACTGTGACAATTTTGTCAGCCAATCACCACCGTGTTATTTAGTTAGGCTCAGTTGTTGGCAACATTATTGTTTTCAGTTACGAGCAAATAATCATATCGAGCAACACCTAAGCTCTCAACGCTCCTAAGTGTTTGGGTATTTTCAGTTGGATTCTTAAAATATTTGTTATGGTAGTAAACTGAAACACACCTATGTGTATATGTATGTTACATATCATTATTTGGTAATTACATT
>NW_013666392.1:316158-333756 GCF_000517525.1 Limulus polyphemus
TACTTTGAAAACACATAAGCTAAGAGAAAATATTCTTTGAATTAGGAAGCAAATTATCAAGAGTATAAATATGCTTTCAACTTCTTCCGTTGCAACTTTAATGATTTTTCTGATTAAACATGTTTTCTCTAAATAGTGGAAAATAATTATTCGATCCACACTAACAAGACATGTGTTCTCAATGTTAGTAAGAATAAATGATATGTTTTCTCTAACTTTTAAGAGTTAATAAAATGACTTATCTTGTATAACGTAGGCAAACTTGTCTATGTTCAGGTTAAAAAATCAATAAATTATCATATTAAGTCTGTGTGAAATGCCAGAAAAGTCAAGGAATGTAGTGAAAAAATTACAAAATCTTTATTTAATAAAAATAACTATGTTTTTTTCAGGAATTGTGCGACAGGAGACGGTATATATATAAATAAATACGACGTTTACAGTAGAATAAATTATAAAACATTATATTTTATATATGATAATATTCCAGTTGACAATAACCATATGTGTTAACACACTACAATAGTTGATATCCTCACATGAGAACGTAAATAGAGTTTTTAACAAACTTAAACTAAAGGAATGATATATACTGCCATAGCTGTTATCATTATCTGACAAATAACAAATTACGGATGTAATATCAAATATACGAGTTTAACATGGATAAATGTTAACCGAAAGTTTTAGTAAACATGTTAAGAGTTAATAAACTTCGCTATAAGCACAGTGTTTCCGATAATAAAATCACAAATTCTGAAATACAGACTTATAGCTGTCAAGACTCATTTAAAAGATGTAAAATGTATCTTAAAGTGAAACACCTTAAATACAGAAATAAATATTGACTGACCGTTTTATTAGAACTCCTAACACATATTTTTAGAACATTTCATTTATTTGAACATTCAAGGTATATTGACTTGTGCAACGTGTTAGATATTTGCTTAGATCCCAATAATGCGAAAATGTTACTATGTCGTAAATGGTCTGCAAGATAATATGTAAGAGAGAGGATCTCTGTGACTTTTCAGAGGGGCATGATTCATGGTGCCCGTCTCTTATAACTTCATTAATGAATACTATTCAAAGATATTTGATGTTAGAGTCTATCAACAGTGGTGGTTGTAAGGGAATACGCCTGTCATTAGAAACAGAAAGGAAAACAAAGGTAACCAAATGTTGGTGACTGACCAAGAGAAAAGAAAATTGGCAAATGTCAGCTAATATGTAGTTTGGAAATCAAGTATTTCAGATACAAAAACAAAGCACAGCTTTAGTGGAGCTTCAAGCGTAAAGTATTGATAGCGAATTACTAGAAGTGTTATGTTGTTTAACATTTAATTAGTACTTGAACCTAGTAGTGTTGTTCCGACAGTGGGGGATGCTCTAGGGGGTTAACTAGCAAAAGGAACATTTTCATGGTACGTACGAGGGCCATACGAGGGCCGATTCTCCATATTAAAAAACAAAACTAAACATGATACTCAGCCTGTGTCTAAATACTTTTGTCAATCATGGACATCCCATAATGATGTATTTTCATTGTGAAGGATAAATATAATAAATGATGTATTTTCATTGTGAAGGATAAAGATAATAACGCAATAATCCACCACACTTGTATTGTCAAAAACTAGTTTGAAGATCATGATCGCGACTTCTCCAATCTTTCTTGGATCACTGGATCTCAGTTTAATCTTTGGGATAAAGTTGAACTTATCTTTAATCGTTTACCACCATCTGCGATCTAAATGTAGACCACATTCTTCAACAAATGAGAAACAATAAAAAAATACACTTTTCGCCATCTTATGGTGTTCATGACATGGCACGTGAAAGGTATGTGATCCAACCATGTATTAGGTGGGGGATCCTAATAAGCTTTATTCATTCAGCAGCAATTTTAAATTCAGAACGAGACTCGTGGAGCAAGATTTCAAAGTAGCAACCGAGAATGACAAAAATAGAAACTTGACAAAGGAGTGAGATTTCCTGTTGACTGCGGCACCTTTGTTAACTCAAGATGTTATTGATTCATGAACCAACATAGGTTTAATAATCCCACGAGGTAAACAACGAAAAGTTTACTCGAATTTTTCGTGGGATATATACACGATATCGAAGGTAAGTATAGGTAGATCCTTTTAAATAATACCGGCTATGACACAGTCGTTTTTAAATCCAGTTTCTACAGAATATAATTAATCAGAATAATACTTTTTAAGAATTGCAGAATGAAACAAGGGGGTTACTTTTATAAATATGATATCCAAATTAATGGTTTTAGCATACGTTATATTATAAAGTTACTGAAAAGAACACCGAAGTGCTGCTCGAACTCTAGATATGAAAATCTACATTTATTTTTATACACACATATTTAAGTTTATGAGTCCTGTGCACATTAAACGTTTTTCGAAAGCTGTTTTATATTTAAAAATGTTGCTTGTAAATTGTATTCTTAACAAGTCTACGGCCCACACATTGTTATAGCTATAATATATTTTTTCAGTTGTCTTTTATGAGCAAAGTTGTTACATAAGGCCTCAACCACACAGATCCAGGAGGAAACATGAAGCTCTTTACAGGTACGCTAATTTTATTTTTTTAAGTGAAATTTTCTGTCATTTGTTGCTAATGTTATCTAAGTAGTACGACAAGAACTGGTTGGAAGCTGTGCTAATTTTACCATTTCATTTCAGATCCTCATTTACATCTTACTCGAAGCAATAAATCATGAATAATTGTTTCACACCTGCACTAATAAACATTTCTTTATTTCAGGCTAGTCTGAAGTCTGAAGATGTGGTAGCGATTGATGATATCAAGTGTGAATAAAAAGCAGGCCATGGTCGTCAGAGTCATATTATTGGACTATTCTATGTAATCATTCATTTTTGAACTATGAATTTACAGTCGATACCTTTAATTATGAGCAAAACGTCTTTCCACAAACATGGAACTGAGGGTCTTTCTGTAAAACCGGTAGATAATATTCATATAAATAAATTAAAGGTTAATCATGATATGGCCCAATATTGTCTTTTTTGTTTGTTTGTTGTTAAGCTCAAAGATTCATAATGGGTTATCTGTGATGTACCCACCACTCGTATTGAAACCTGATTTGTAGCGTTATAAGCTTACCGTGGGCTGTATCGTCTTAATTAAAATATTCCTGTCGTTCTAGTTTTCAGCAGGAAAGTCGTGAATACCAGGTTTTATGGTTTAAAACCAGTACTTTATTATCACATTATTTAATTATTTATATGGAAAGCTAACTTGTGCTGGAACGAAGGCAGAGCCAAAAATAAAAGGACGAAAAGTCTTGATCGGTTTCAATATTACTCCCCCTCTTAACCCCTTCCGTGGTTTACCTGAGATAATTCCATGTTTCAAAACATATTTGCCCGAGTTAATTCGGGCAAACCATTTCTCGCCGTACTTTTAATTATTTGCCCGAATTTGTCATGTTATCATATATTACGATAAGCTATGAAAAAGCGAAATAAAAAACCTGCCTTTTTTGAGCTCATTTCCCCAAAAAAACCTGACACGGGAGGGGTTAAACAGGAAATCCAGATTACTGAATTCAAAGAGTAGAACTGATGAAACTCATGGTGACGATCTACTCTATTCAAGAAATATCTAGATTAAACCAGAATTAGGGGTGCGCAATTACTCTTGTTTCAAGTAGGTACTACTCTATATCTTTGTGCGATAATAAATAATATATAATTTCTATTCTGCTTTGACTTACAAGGAAGAATTCTTAAATCTTCTTTATTTATCAATACATTGTTTTCAGTTTTATGTAATACCCCCCACCCCCCAAAAAAATTAGGTGAAAAAACGAATAATTTGTTTTTATATTACTGATTAATGTATTGTTTATATATCTCATGCATACGCGTAGATAAAATGTTGACCATAATTTTCATTTAGGTTTTGAAAATTATTTGTCAGCAGAAGTAATTCAAAAAGAATTAGTGCACAAAGAAAATCCCGTTGAATGTCACCCAAGTTTATATGTATTTAACCATGCAAGTTACACTAATCGCTTTGCAAGGAGTACTAAAAAAAATTGAAAGAAGGAAAACGAAGTTGATATTCATAAATATTAATTGTGTAATCGACGCAGCTTGCTTAAGAACTTCAATCATCGCAAAGAAAACACGATCAAAAAAGGTTTATCAAACCATTAAAACTGAGACATTTAATTTAAGTTTCCATTGTATTGTTCCCCAAGGGAAGACGTGTTGCAGAAAGTACATGTAGAAAGATAAAAAATGTTCACCTTACTTGTATGCTCTTAGTAGAACAAGCTTCTGCACTCTTTCTTTAAGTGCATATTTCTTTATAAGAGTATGACGTTCTTAGTACCAAATATTTCAAGGTTTCTCTGACTGATACTTAGATCAGTGGTTCCCAAACTAAGATGGTCTCAAGGGCCTCAATACTTGTAGAGATATGTATTCTTTTTAAAATTTCCCCGATACTGAAAAATGCAACATTTCCAGGGAGAATTTTGTTTACTGCAATAGATATGACTAAACGACGTTGTTTATGTTTGAGAGTTTAAAAATAAAAATGAGCGTAAGGTATTTACATTTTCTAATAAATCAGGGTGTCTAGATCTTGGGGGAGTCTCAAGTTGAAGGGTTTGAAACCTCTTTATCTTCAGGGTTCTCATAAAAAACACTAAAGCAACACTAAAAAAGTTGAGGGTTTTCTGATAGATGCTCAGATTGTCTGATGTGAACCTGTGTAACATTGATCCTCTTAAAGACTTTTTTGTAGGATAACTAGGCAACATTGAATCTCTAAGAGGTTCTCCGATGGCTACACAAGTAACACTGGTCATCTAAATGGTTCTTTGTAAGGAACCCCAGTAACATTGATTCTCTTAAAGATTTTCTGAAGGGTACGTCTCTAACAATGATTCTTTGAAAGGCTCTTTGACGGGTACCTAGGTAACACCAATTCTGTTGAGAGCTCTGCTAAGGCTACACAGGTAACACCAAATACGTTTAAGGGTTCTCCATATTGAATCTAGGTTACATGTTAGACATTATTAAAGCAGGTATAAGTAACATGTCTTACATTTTTAAACAGTTACTCTATGAAAAATCTTGTGATAAAACGTAGCAGGTTTAATTTAATATTGACTATTAGCTGTAGTGATATGAGTTTGGATTAATATTTAGTAATTGGTTTCGCAAGTTAACAAGTTTTACTTCAGTTAAGTACACGTTAATGTTTTCCCTAATGGAAATATTTAGCTCTTCCTTTGGATGAGAATTGCCTGAAGTATATTTTACAGTATTTTCAAAAGTCAGCAAACGATGAAAATCTTGTTAAATAAATAGGTTTCATCCAAGCTGAAATATTAAGCTCCTCACCATCCCATAATTTTCTTTGAATTAAAAGCACCAACACCTTCTGAAACATGTTGTGTTTCAATAGGTACGTCTCTGTATTTTATCAAAGTACGAGACATGCTCTACGCTATGAATTCAAAGTAATGAGTATTTTAAGTATTCAGGTCCAAATAGATTTTGGCCTGGCATGGCGCTGGACTCGCAATCTGAAGGTCGCTGGTTCGAATTCCCGTCCCACTAAACATTCTCGCTCTTTCAGCCGTGGGGGCGTTATAATGTGAAGGTCAATCCCTCTATTTGTTGGTAAAAGAGTAGCCCAAGAGTTGGCGGTGGGTGGTCTTACACTGCTAAATTAGGGACGGCTAGCGTAGATAGCCCTTGTGTAGCTTTGCGCGAAATTCAAAACAAACGAACAAACCAAATAGATTTATTTTAAACTATTGTTTTATTAACATATTTTATCTGTTGACTTAAGGAAACTGTTTTCATGCTTTATCTTCAGAAAAAAAGACACATTCGCTGAGTCAATGAGTCGAATACTTATGATAATAGTCACTAATCATACATATATATTACAAATAAAACAAGGAATTCTGTATTTAGTTAATAAAAACACACATACGAGTATATTTGTTATATTGAATTTCTATTCAGACAATGTTTCAACAATGTGGAACAGAAAACAAATCTTTTTTTATAGATGATTTAGACAGAGTTTCCATAATGAACAAAGGGGAAATGGGCAGCAACCTTTCTAGTTCAGAGTGACAGTTCTAGTGAAAGTCTTGGAGGAATAATCTATAAAAGCAGCTCAGGTGGAGAGAATGACGTTTCGAAAAACTTCTTTTGTCTTATGAACTATTTTTTAGATTAGTCAGTCAAGACTTTCTCCTCAAGTGTCACTCTGAACTAGAAAGGTTGCTGCCCATTTCACCTTTGTTTGTTCAGAAAACAAATCTGTTAAACTTCCTACAACTCAATACTTTGGTGTTCTTTCTGAGTCAACAATGTTCATTCATGCCTACAATACGTGCTTGATAACAAAAATGGTTGTGATTGGTGTTTGGTTTGTATATTGTTTTATATAAGGACCACATGTAACTTAATAACATGAGCTAATTCTCAAACATTAATATTTCTAGTAATTGTCTACAATATCACCAGTTTTTTTTTCTGCTCACGTGCCTGGTAAGGCCTGATGGTTAGAGCACTAGACTTCTCAATCTGCGGGTCTCAATTTCGAATTCCGACATCGAACATGCTCGACCTTTCAGCCATGGGGACGTTATAATATGACGGTCAATCCCACCATTCGTTGGTAAAGAGCAGTCCAAGAGCTGGAGGTGGGTGGTGTCGCAGATAGTCCTGGAGTTGCTTTGTGCGAAATTCAACAAACAAACAAATTTTTTGGTTTAAAATTTAAATCTTGAACATCAACACTTCATTAAAGTTGCTTCTGAGTGTATGAGTGCGGAAAATGATAAGCAAAAACGAATGTATTTACAAATCGCATGTTATTACTTGATTGGTTTTCTTAGTACCTGCCCCCCAGTGGCACACCGGAATGTCTGCGGACTTATACTGCTAGAAACCGGGTTTCGATACCCGTGGTGGGCAGAGCACAGATAGCCCTTTGTGTAACTTTGTGCTTAATAACAAACAAACAACAACATTTTCTTAGTACCAAAAATTTAATTTTTACTCATTATTGCATTCTCCAACATTTCGCGTTAATACATTAACTTCTATATATCTGTCATTAGGCACATTGTAGAAAGGTGTAGGGAGGAGAGAGGAAAGGTTTTCTTTGAACATGACAGTCTTACGTCGGAGCCTTTTGTAATCGAAACTACGCTGCACGGCTATTGTCAAGTTGCACGGTCATCAGATAGAACATGCTCGGACGTGATGACAGAAATTGTAATAATGTGATTAGGCTGCAAAATCGCTTTAATGTATCAAACCCAAACTCTGTTCTTTCAATACTTCATGCAAGAGTTCGTAAGTTTGTGGAGCTCATGCCAGTCTTTTTGATTTTATAAACTGCTTAAAATTCTATAAGAAAAAGCATTATGTGTTCAAAGCTATTTTTAAGTCATTTAGTTGATTTAGGTGTTAGATTAGCTGAAACTACAAGAAGCATATTAGTTAATTATTTCTCTCTGTCAAAATGTAATTTACAGATCCATATTATCTTTTATTCTTCTTCACCTGACTTTGAAATATTCTTTAACTGTAGTCACTGCATTTGAGAACGTCCATCCAGAAGTACTTTGATTAGCATTCTATATTTAGCTCTCTTACACGCGAAAAAAAATTATCTAAGTAAATATTCGTACTTATAACTCTGCAGAAAACAATCTTGAGTATTTTGATATTTTTTCTGAGATACTAGGTGTATAACTGAACTGTATAAATATATTTGAAGAGTCTTGTCTTTATTTCATATGGCGCATTTTCAGATACATGTTCATGTTGCATCATCATATTTATCTATAGCACACAGTACTTAATATATATATATATTATTAATATTGTAGTATTTGAATACGCCAGATGACGGTTTTCCATCGATTTTTAAGACTAAACTTGCTATAAGTCTCTCACTATGAAGTGGGTAGTTTAGTAGTGTTTACACAGAATTGTCGGGTATCTTTAAATGACGCTAAACTGCTCTGTTCAATAATAAGCTTACAAAGTTTGTCAACGATTGAAAGGTAGATAGACTTGATCGCTGATAAGTTTACTGATCAGAAGTTAGATTGGACCAATAGAAGTTAAAACCCTCGTCCGCGTTGATCAATTAAGAACAGAGAAATGCTAGATGAAAGACTGATGATTCTTGTTCAATTACAGATGGCTGAAACAACTCTAATGATAAAATGGTGAAAATAGGAGTTCTAACTCATACCGTTCGAGTAAAAAGTAATTAAAGATTGATGGGTCATATAAAAATGGCTAGGATGGCAATGAGTAAATATATATAAAGGGACTTATGAGCCTTTCTTTTCAATCAATTATTAATAAACCAATTGCTTACTAGAAGCCATTGTTTGATTTAAAATTTGATAATGTTGGAGTAAGTACGAACAATCAAATATTGATAGATGAGATGTGCTATGGTAATAGAATGACACGGGAACAAACTAAATAAACGTCTTTGGTGTCTATCAACGCTAAACAAGTGGCATAAGCTCTCGGAGAAAACGTCACTGAATTGACAGACTAAATTATGTAATACGAAGTAGAAATAAAAGAAGAGAATAGAGAAAGATGGAAGTAGAGACAGCTTTATTAATTGATTGATACCATTACTGCAGATGCTCATACAGTCTAGAGAGCTAGAGCAGAATAAAAAAAAGAGTTTGGTTTGGTTGTTATAAAACTAAAAATTACATAATAGGCAACCTGTTCTCTGCCAATCAGGGGGTAACGAAACCCAATTTTTAGCATCGCAAACCTACAGAATTACCGCTGAGCCATCTGGAGGGTGAAAACATTAATATCTACAAAATATTTTTGTTGTGTCTTAGTGCAAAGATACAGAATGGAATATCCACATTCTGTCCACTGCGGGGAATTGAACCCTGAATTTTAGTGTTGTAAGTCCTTAAATTTACAGCGGTCCTACAAAAAAAGAACCACGTTTTTATATGATGATCACGGACTTACAAGTACACCTTTGTTAGGTTATTTTAACGTATTTCATATGTAGCTCATTTTGAGTGGCTAGTGTGTGGTGGTAGCAGGAAGGAAAAAATAGAAGCAATAAAGAGGAATGTTTTAATTTCTAAAAGCAACAGATGCTTCAGGTTTTACTTTAGATAATTCATCCAGAAAGGTGGAGGTGTAATCCTTCAAACTCAGTCAGCCTGATAGAGTCATAGAAAGTAGGAAGTTGGTAAAAAAGCACTCATTTCTAACTGGTAAATTTTTGCACTCGTGGACAAAAAGTGCCTGATCTGGTTATTGACACTTAACGAACCATGAATTATTCTGCATTTTAGAGATGCCACAATATAATTATTTGTTCCAAGACATGGCTAGAGCAAAGTATCAACTAATAACTGATAAAATCCATAGGAGTGAGCTGAGAACTCTTCCTGAGACTTATGTTTCTATATGAGATACATAACCCCTGTTACAGTCTGAACTAATGTTTGACCTACAAAAATGGAAGACCGAAGACACGCTGTTGCTAGGCGTGGGAGTAAACTAGAAGTAACATGTTAACCTACTTAGTTATAACGAACGTAGAATTTTAGTACAATTGGTTATGTGCAGAAACACCAATCAGAGATTATGTTGTCTGCGAATTTATGATTCATGTCTCTTTTTTTTGTTCTGAGATTGAGTGAAAGAAAATGTTTACAAATAAAAATGAGTAAGCCATAGCACAGTATCCTAATAATATTGAACAAGATCGTAGTGATGAGATCCAAACAGTTTACATTGAACTGGATGGATGTGTATTCTTGTAGAGTTTTTCGGATGTGATCAAGACCAAAGAAGATGAAAGTAAGTTTGAAAGAAAAGATGCGCAAGTACAGAAAAAGAAGTAAATAAATGAGATTGAATAAACTGGAAGTAAGGCTGAAGATGGATAAGTTAAAATGGAAAGTGCAACTAGAAACAGAGTGTGCAAGTAGTAAGTCTAAACAGTTTCACATTGTTTTAGTAAAAAAAAGTACGCATTAAAGTCTAGCGCTTAGTAAACTGACCAGAAATTTGCAGATTCAAAAAGGTGGGAGATCAAGTATACAGCAGTAGTGATATCATCGGTGCTAACGAGTACGGTAGTTCAGATACGTTTTTCTTTTTTTTTTTGCAGATTATCAGCTAAAATAGAATTAAAAAAAAGCCAGGATAAGTACATGACACCATTCATGTTAGGGTAGTTTTGGCTCATTTCAAAATGACATTACTGGGACTAGTGTGATGCCATTGCTGTTACGTTCATCACCCTCATAGCCAGGTCTTACAGAACTGGGTCTGCCCCTGAATAATTGGCAACAATTTCTTATCACAGGTATGTTGAAGTGATTAGGTGGATAGAGATAGTGACCAGGGCAAAAAATGTTGTGAAGATAAAGTTGGGCTGGTCCATTGCTCTAATCAAAGGAGGAGACCGCGAGAGTGATTGCTATGGAAAAAAGTTGATGGTTAGGAGGAAAAGAAGTTGATAAGAGAATAATAAATATGAGAGAATGTGGGCGTATTAACGTTTTTTGTTTTTCATTGTAATTAAATAGACTGCTCTTTGTGTTTTTATCAGGATCTTTACAGGCTTAGTGTTTATTTAATGGATTTTTAAAAGCTATTCCTTCATCAATGAACGATTTTTGAGAGAAGTTTTATTTATTTCTAAACAGATGTTTCGATTGAGTGAGTTCTCCAGCTGAGTGAAAGTTGAGGAACAAAAAGGATTTTCCAAACATTGCGCTCAAAACTGACAAGAGTTACTTATAAATAATCGAATAAACGTAATTTAACTTTTTAAGTCGTCTCGCTACAAGTAATTTCTTGTAAAGTACGATTTAAATTGATATAAACCTAAAATGAATTATGAAATATTTTGTGTTTCTTAACACTTTAATGATACATTATAATACAGTTCGATCTTGTTCTTTCTTATGTGTATAATTTGCAATAATTTTCTAACAGTGTCAGTTGGATTGTTTTGTATTTTTATCTGTAAAGCACTATTGTGTTTATTAGGATGATAACTCAGAGATGCTGTGTTTAACGGTTGAAAGATTTACTTGGTTGTTTATAAAGTAAAATGATGATTAAACGTTAGGTCGGATTACGATTTCCAGTGGTTAAGTAGGACAAAAGTATACAATTTGATAATCACTTTAAGATGTTTGAGTTTCATTGTAGTGAACTGGATGAGATAATGACACTATATTCAACTTATAGTGCTGGCTATGAACATTTTCTTTAGTTTCGAGGATTTGTAATAACATTCTTCTTATATGAATTTTAAGTAAATTAGCATACATAGTATCATCCTAAAGATTTCGTGAAAGCATGGTAACAAAGGTTTTCGGGCAGAAAGCTCAAGTTAAAACAATAAAATTCGAGGTATATATATAGAAATGCCTAATTATTAAAGTAAAATTAAACAATAGTTATGATATTTTATGAAGAATTGTAAAAGATAAAAAAGATAAGACAGTGTGTGAATATATTAGTTCAATGAATATGATCAAAGAATTGTGAGTTGGAAAGAAAGTAATTAAATATTTATTGTTTAACAAAGTTTATTGTTGCTTTATTAATTCAGTGTAATCTGAAGATCGCGGGTTCGAATCCCCGTCCCGCCAAACATGCTCGCCCTTTCAGCCGTGAGGGCGTTATAATATGACGGTCAATCCTGTTATTCGTTGGTAAAAGAGTAGCCCAAGAGTTGGCGGTGGGTGGTGATGACTAGCTGCCTTCCCTCTAGTCTTACACTACTAAATTAGGGACGGCTAGCGCAGATAGCCCTCGTGTAGCTTTGCGCGAAATTCAAACCAAACTTAATAGCGCATCGTGAGGATTGGTACCAACCATTTTTCGTGTTTGAAAACATAATTGCTACCCTGGTAGGCAGATGGGCAATTCTAAACAAAACAAACACCTAAAACCTTAAGTTTTATCTTTACTTGGAACAATAATAAAATTAATAGAATTACTAAATAATTTCAATTTTCTACATTAAAAGACAGGGCGAAAACTAGGATCACTACAGTTGGGAACACTGATGGTAAAAAACATTTGCTTGGAAATTATAAAATGATTTGAAATATTATTAAACCATTCATGCGGCTGGTACATGTATGGCCAGTAAGTGTTTTGTTTATTTTTTCTGTACCCTGTGTAAACTCATCAGAGGCAGTGCTATCTAGTAAATCCATGAAATAATATGGATTTGCCCAAGTTTCGGCGGCGCTTGCTGCCGCGGAAGAGAGCTGTTGTCGTACAGACCTCTCTGAGATCTTGAAAGGAACTGATGCATAGAATGTGAAAATAATTGACTTACTGTACGGTAACAAATAGTGGAATGTCGATGGACAACATTACCTCAAATATTTGCGATTAAACACTTAGCGCGGAAATTTTAAAAGTAAGAATTCACTTGTGTACCAGTCGCAGTGAACATTAAAAAATAGAGGTCATATATGTACCAGCCGCAGTGAATGGGTTAATACAAAAAATAAAATTAACATTTTACAAACGTCTATCAAATTCTTTGCTTTCAGTAATTGGTAGAAGAAAGAATGTGACATGGATCAAACCAAATATTAGACAAAAGTCAGAAAACACGTTATTATTTCAGTACTGGGCTACACACACGAGTAATTTATGAGAATTCATAAATTGTTATTACTTTTATAAATCACAAAACTTCACAATGGGCTATATGTGATATGAGTATTGCAGAAAAACTGTAATAACTAAATCCTTACGTTATACATGTGTTAAATTTCTATTAAGGTAAAATTATTGAATTGTCAACGATAATTTGTTCTATTTGTTAATCACAGAACCCTGAATGAATGTTTCATTGGAAGCGAGAAAACCCACATATAGGAAGACAGATTCCAAGATGGGGAAATATACATTCTTATTTACAGGCGGGGTTTTCACTAACTCTCCTTCTTCAGATCACGTTATCACGCACAAAGATATATCAGTTATTCTATACCTCATTTCTGATTACTCAAACTTGTTGGTGAATCACTGAAAAAGGATTAAAAAAAGTGGTTAGGTATCTGAAGATTTTGATGCGCGAAGAACGTTACATTTTGCGTAATTTGAGTGATCAACGTATTTTTTTTAATACCTGGATTTTTGCATAGTTATCCACGAAACTAAACTCCAATATCTATCAAGGCATTTTTTATTTATTAATTACGTATATATGAAGATTTATTTGTTTTAGAACAAAGCCACATTGAGCTATCTGCTGTGTTCACTGCAGGGTTTGTTTTTAATTTCGCGCAAAGCTACACAAGGGCTATCTGCGCTATCCGTCCCTAATTTAGCCTTGAAAGACCAGAGGGAAGGCAGCTAGTCATCATCATCCACTCTTTTTTTATCAACGAATAGTGGGATTGACCGTCACGTTATAACGCCCCACGGCTGAAAGGGCGAACATGTTTGGTGGGACGGGGATTAGAACTCGTGACCCTCAAATTGCGAGTCAAGTGCCCTAACCACCTGGCCATGCCGGATATCGAACCCCAGAGTTTAACATTACAAGTTCGTATACTGACAGCTTTTTCACCGGGAGACATTCCCGAAGGAATGAGTAACAGTGTATTTCTCTTTTATCCATAATTTGGTTTCTACAAACGCATGAAACAAATGAGTGAATATGTGTTACACAAGAAAAATAAAATGACTTTAACAACACTCCAGGGATAGTTTTCTCGGTGTTTATGTCCGTCTCCTAATTTTGTATAGAGTTAATCACATATTGTAGCATCGCATGCTCAACAGTAGTATGAGAATGTAATTTATTATCTTTATGTTTTTAGTTAGTTTTTTTTAACATTTTACCTTTGTCCCAATGTAATTATATGGTGGCTTAATTTACGATTAGTGAACGTCAAGTGTCATTCAGATAATATGACATCACAGTTGGTTCATGTAGTTTATTTTTTGTGTTTAACTCGGTTTTGTTATAAGCGTAAAGTTTCGTCGAATGAAAAATATTTGGTTTCATTATGTGAAATATGTTTGATTTGACTTCGACCTTACTTTGATTTTGCTATGAGTTCATTTGATTCGTTTTTTTGAAGGTTTAGTTATGTCTTGATTATTTATACATTATTTAACGAATTATACGTTTTGGGCAACTAATTTAGTTTAATATTAAATTTAATGGCCAATTCTGTTTTATTTCATTGTAAGTAAACTATTAATTTTTTTCGATAATGACTTTTATCCTTCTTTAGTGGAAATTTTATTGCTATTTCACGAAGGACATGACCCCTGAACCTGGCCAAGCTTACATGACCCCTGCATTTGGCCAAACTTGCATGACACTTGAATCTGGCTAAAATCACATGACTCCTGCTCTTGGCATAATCTAGTCTTTTCACTTTTGATAACTTTTTGGTAAGAATTAACACTCAAGGAACACACTAGTTAACACGTATATATTATAGATTGTTTTAAATTCATACGATACATTTAATGAAATCAACAAAAGTATTAATACAAGAGTCGAATTTCAAAAAAGTTCAAAATTCTTCTCATCGAATAAAAAAACAAAACATTATCTGCGGTCCCTAACTAAAATCCTTTGCTTATCTTTTTTTTACGGTTAACGACAACCAAATACCTTCTATAATTGTCAGAGTTCTTATATAAATATATATATATATGGAAGTACGACCTGTGCTATCTCATCTTCGTTCGCAACGACTGCTTAGCAATCTGCTAACACTCCTGTATCGAGAGTGTATAACCAGTAATGGGTTTCTCTTCAATACAATATAAATGACGTCGCTTGGCGAAGCTCTGTGTGTTTCACATTTTTCTTCTTTTACTGCTACTAAAGCCAAAGTGTTATATTTATGATTTTCTTCTTTTACTGCTACTAAAGCCGAAGTGTTATATTTATGAGGTTAGTCAGTAATGAGGATCGAAACACATACATCCCCACACGCATATATAAACATGGATATATATTTATTTTTGACAAACAACTAGGCCAAACACAAACAAATAGGGTAGACAAATACTTCTAAGGTACAAATTAAAAATAGCGAGTGGTAAAAAAGTAGCCTATTTCGGGAGGTGGCTGTGTAAATAAAACTCATACAGATTTAACCACTATTCGCACGTCTTACAAGCGAAATGAAATTCCAATTATAAATATGGAATACATATATATTAATGTGCATGTCCGTCTTCTTATTGAAAACTTATATGCAGCCAGTTATGGTATTGCAGTTGCTTCCAGTGAAAGAGTGACGCATGTTATTAAATATAGGACACTGAGGATGATAACTAAATCTTATCTTCTGAAGATGTTCCAGACCCCATAAAAATCAGGTACCTGTATCATAATGAAGCCTAAGATGTCTAGATCAATACTTACGATAAATAAAAAGTATGAAAATGTGCATGTTGCTGATCTAATTCTAACAAATAGTGCAGTATTTGAATTCCTCTTTCTTTTATATATTGAAACATATATATATATATATACACATACACACATTCTCGACGTTGTTTTATAAAGTAGTTCCGATAAGATTTAAAAACACAAAATTTACTTGGGATCAGCACACCGTAAACTTAATCCTACTTAAAGTTTATGTATTTGTTCTTTGGTTATAATTATCAGTATGTTAATCACACACTGCAGTCAAAGATCAAAATGTGCATAAAAATAATAATAAAATTATTATAAAAATCTACAGTTGTGCTGTAGTTAGAATGTCTATCACAGTAACGTGGGCATAAAGAATGATTCGAACAGTCCCTGGTAGAAGTATTTGCTTATGTTATTTAAAATTGTTCAGTCTAGACTTATTGAAAAGTGAATAAATATCCTGTCAATTCATAAAAGTATTTGGTTTTTTCACATGTAACATTTTATAATGGAGGCGGTGATATGCATCTCGTATTGTTTCTGAAATAAGTTAAAATCACACCGAAATTTGTCATTGGACTCAACAAAAATATAGGATCAAAAATGAGTCTTATCTAACCTTATATACAACCAATCATCATACTTTAACTTTAAACAGTACTTACTGTTTAGTTGGTTAGAAACTTTTTATTTGAACCTACTAATATTGAAAACATTCTATCAATTATATCGAGTAAAAAGACCAGCAATAACTTATGGTAAATAAGGTATATAGCTGAAACGATGCATGTGCAGATTACTTGCTGAAAACACTTAATGGGCCTGCTAAGAAAAACGTGCTTAAAACCCTACCACTTTTCTTTAATATTTATAACTTCTGTAACATAAAAAAAACACATTCATATTATTCAGCTGAGATATTGTGCATTGAATTATACGTTATGTTAGAAAATATAATTTTAAGCAACGTTTCTGTATATCATTTGATTATTTCGTTATTAAGCTAATATCGTGACTTTATCTTTCATAGAAAGCAATAAATTTAAAAGCAGGATGTGAAGTTAAAATAATAAATAAGTAATACATCTCTTGTCAAATTTTCAACACGACAAAACAAACTGAACAATCTAGTTTATTTATTAATTAACATTTAATGTGATAATTACTAAAGTTCAAATAAAAACAGAAACATGACAAAATCTTTTCCATTTTCTTAAATAGTTATTTTGAATTGAATGCTAAAAGTGAAGAAATCGTTTATCAAAGAAAAAATATATGAACAATAATGGTGTTTGGAGGAAAATGGTCGTAACATTATCAACATCAATATGGTTATATAAAAATTTCATCGAATATTACAAACAGACAAATACAGATAGATGTTAAACATATTTTTCTTTTACTTTAAAACATTTATATAATTTCAACACCAAGTAAGTTTTCAATGTTCAACGCATTATAATATAATTTCACATGTTATGAACATTTGGCAGACACCAATCTTTCAAATATTGGATATAACAAGGATTTAAATTTTTCATTCAATTAGTTTCTTAGATAGCTCAAATAGTCTCGATCATGACGTGGTAAGTTTGATGTTTTTGGTTGATTCAGTCCTATTCTTAATAAACTTTCTTTTTCACTTGTTTCAGTCAAAGTTTCAGGAATCCTAGACTGTTGATTTAACGCTTAGAGATCTCTTAATATTTACGTTATCTAAAGACGTGTTTCTCAAAATATTACAATCGGATCGAAAGTTATACCTGTTCTTAGAACTTACTTGCCATCTATATTACAAAGTCAAGAAAAATTATACTACAGCCACAATTACAGTTGTCAAACATTTTTTATTATATAGATTGTTCACCTTTATGAGGATTTTAACATATACTGAAGTTCATCACTTCATTGAATTCTTTGTTTCAACTGTGATCTGTAGTATTTACACCAGAGTTGGAATTTAAGATTCTTTCTGTTCGAGAGTTTTTCATTTGGAAAGCAAACTTCATTTTTCTTCCTCAAAACGTTTTTTATTTCAAGCGTTCAAGAATACTGTTCGTAGCGAATGTTGAAACCATCCACATTAACGATGGTTCGGCCTGCAAAAAAAGGAAAAAAAAA
>NW_013666392.1:334638-338333 GCF_000517525.1 Limulus polyphemus
ATGTATGTTACATATCATTATTTGGTAATTACATTGTTTCATTTCAATATCATAACAAATATTTGTTATGGTAGTAAACTGAAACACACCTATGTGTATATGTATGTTACATATCATTATTTGGTAATTACATTGTTTCATTTCAATATCATAACAAATATTTGTTATGGTAGTAAACTGAAACACACCTACGTGTATATGTATGTTACATATCATTATTTGGTAATTACATTGTTTCATTTCAATATCATAACAAATACTTGTTATGGTAGTAAACTGAAACACACCTATGTGTATATGTATGTTACATATCATTATTTGGTAATTACATTGTTTCATTTCAATATCATAACAAAATATTTGTTATGGTAGTAAACTGAAACACATCTATGTGTATATGTATGTTACATATCATTATTTGGTAATTACATATATGTACGCAAACGTGCACATAAATGTGTTTCATTTCAATATCATAACAAATATTTGAGAGTCGAACTCACAAAGCTCTGTATTTATTTATCTATTTTGTGTTTAGATAATTACCTGTTCGGATAATCATCTACACAGTGACTGTTGGGTTTATAGTGTTAGATGCTTGTTTGAACCAATATTTACGTTCATCACGATACACCTTCTTATTTATTCTTTGTTCTGAAAGACTAGCAACATGAAACAATGTAATATACTCCAATAATTTATATTAAGATAATTAAGCCTTTTAGTTGTTTCTTCTTACCATTTGCTGGTGACGAAAACACCAGTAAAGAAACTTCGTTGAAAAATACCACAATGTATAAGCATGCAAACACTCATTACCGGAGTTTTTGTTATATCACAAGTTTGTTTTTCAGAGCAAAGTTACAATGGGCTATCTGATTGTGTCCGTCGTCACGGGGAACCGAACCACGTAAACTTACTAATAACCCACCTGGGGACTGTGTCATAATTCGTTATGATTTCTAGGCCAGGCTTAATAGAAGAAAGATGGTTGAATTCCTCTGTTCATTATTATCCGATAATCGCATAGTTAATTATATGACTTTCAAGGATTATCTTATATTATCTGGGAATAAACATTCCTAAAGACGAAAATCAGTAATAAAGTGCATAAAATATTCTGCCACTGCTTGGTATTCAATTTGCTTCCTAATTCAAAGAATATTTTCTCTAAGCTTATGTGTTTTCAAAGTACTGTCTATCATTACATCTTTAATAAAAATCGATAACCGCGACGTTTAAAAGTCGTTAAAAAAAACTCCGATTTTTTTAATTTACTGGTTACTGACCGCTAAATTTAATCGTTTCAAAGCATATAAATACGTTGATATGTATCATATGTGAGGGATCTCTAAGATATGTTGTTGAATTTCAGAAGAAGAAAAAACTGGTTCGGCCTGCAAAAAGGAAAAAAATATAACAAGGGTTTTCTAGTTTTTTTTTAAATGAAGAAGCATTTTCTAATGATCAACTGAAACTTTAAAATGATCTAGATGACAATAGAAGCATATTATGAAGAAAAACTGAAACAAAAGTGTTTGATGAGGAAGATAATACATTTCAGTAAGCACACATTATACACTTGTTAAGAAAGTTCAACTAGTTTCTTAATTATATAAACAGTTTTTTTACTAGCAAAATTATAAAAATGAACACCATTTTTGTGAGACCATTATACATCAATGACTAAAAGAACGAGTATGATTAAAAATATATATGTTTTAAAAGTTTGTTTGTTTGTTTGTAATTAAGCACAAAGCTACACAATGGCCTATCTGTGCTCTGCCCACCACGGGTATCGAAACCCGGATTCTATCGTTGTAAGTCCGCAGACATACAGCTGTGCCACTGGGGGGCCGTTTTAAAAGACTTCGTCATTTATTTCCTTGTTCACTTGTACAACTACCTCTTCGTTTTTAGTTTTTCTTTTCCTTTTCAAGCGATTTTTGTTTAGTCTCTCCGGAAATGGCTTTCGCTGGCCGAAATTAGACAGGTATTTCGTTTTGTAGAAACGGAAAACACAGCCGCTGCTAGAAATTCCCAACTATGTGAGTCTGGTTTAGGGTATAAACATAACACTTAATAAAATCAAGCAGCTAATTTATTTTCAAATGACACTAATGCAAAAGTGAATAAATTATTTGAAAAACAATCCGCCTGATGATACAAGAAAAAGTCTGAACATTTATCTTATACGACACAATAAACAAATTTTATTTATCTTGAACTGAATTCCGATAAAGTACCAAAGAGTCGTTGGGTTCGATTGTATGTTCCACAATTAAATGATGTAACAAGCTTTTGTTTCAGTAAGGTTCGAAATGCAGACATTATTCGAAGAAAACTATCTATGGTAAAAGTAACATGACTGAAATCTTAGAAACTGATGATGTTCTTTCTATGTATTAAAATGCGACGAATGATATCAAGATTGAATGAATTTGGCTGTACCTAGAAAACCCTTATGAACAAGGAATCGACTAATTAAAATAAACCATTTCAGTCATATTCCTTTATTTCAGAATTTCGCAAAAGGCTATTCAAAGAGCTATATGTTCATAGCCATCCATAATTTTGTTTCTTTGTTATGGAGTTCGCGCAAAGCTACACGAGGGCTATCTGCGCTAGCCGTCCCTAATTTAGCAGTGTAAGACTAGGGGGAAGACAGCTAGTCATCACCACCCACCGCCAACTCTTGGGCTACTCTTTTACCAACGAATAGTGGGATTGACCGTCACATTATAACGCCCCCACGGCTGAAAGGGAGGGCATGTTTGGTGTGACGGGGATTCGAACCTGCGATAAGCAGATTACGAGTCGAGCGCCCTAACCACCTGGTCATGCCGGGCCCCATAATTTTGAGCTCATAGATTAGAAGGCGGCTAATCAACAGTACCCACTACCAAGTCTTGTCCGACCCAGTGGTGGAATTTCACCTTCACTCTTATAGGTCACCCTCAGTCCCAAGTGTGGATTGCGTTTTTGCCGCGAATCATGAACCATCTGATTCACAAATCGTGGAAGGTAAACCAAAGGTCACCACCGACTCTTTACAGTCACGAGTCAGGTTTACAGACGAAAGTCTAAACGAATGTATTTACCCATATTTTTTTTCTTACTATCTTAAACTTTGATTTTGGAAATATTCAACACCTATAAAATATGCTTTTGACTTTCCACAAGAGAATCTCTAAAATATTTAACCCAACCAACGAAAATCCGATTTCCTAATTTTAAAGAAAAAAATTGCCAGATTTACAAATAGTTTTATAAAATACATATCTCATTGTATGGTCTGATTTTGATTTCATAATGATCAGATGATCCAAACTAAGCACATGGGATTCACATGAATCATAACTGAATCACCCAAAAGTGACATGTTTAGGCTTCGAAAAATTAATTTAAAATTTCTAGTATTTGGCACCTTTCCAAAATACTTCAACGTAGGATGATCATATTAAATGGTCTAGACGTAGGCATCATGGTTTACTAATGAACGAATTTTCCTTTTGTTTTGAGGTTCCACAAATTGTATTTTGTTAGTACTAAATACCAAAGTCAGACAGCATACACGATAAGTGTATGAAATTATTTCTACACAGTGGTATAAGAAACAATGTTGAACTTTCACTGCACTGCTTCTCAGTCGTAAAGATATAAGTAGACAGTGATGAGGGCCAGGAGTTTATTTG
>NW_013666392.1:339163-356120 GCF_000517525.1 Limulus polyphemus
GTGTTAAAAACGAAAACGGTGTGTATCATTCTTGTTGGCAAATATCATAAACTGACTATATATCGGCTTTTACTTAACTGCTAAATCCAAAGTATAAGTTAACAGCTAAATTTAAATTTATCAATTAACTCAATTTCAGACCATTTGAAATTTGAATACGTAACAGCAGGCATCAGAAGATTGGATGGCTAATGTCACTTCTCTTTTCAATGGAGGTTTTAAAAATTGTTCCAGTGACTATAGGTCCATTTGTCTTACATTAACAGCAGGGAAAATGTATGAAAGTCTGATAGGAGATGCTTAGCAAGGCCACTTAACAAATTTTAAACTCTTGTTGGACAGTCTCACTTGGGGAAAATCTTGCTTTACTAATATTCTGCCATTCCTTGAAAAGGTTACTGTTTATGTAGATGAGGGTAAGGGTGTGAATTTGGTGTATCTGGATTTCCAGGATGCATTTGCTCATGTACCAAATAAAAGGATAGTTAACAAAATATTTTATATAGATTTACAGGAGAAATTGACTCATTAGATAGAAAAGTGGCTGGATGGAAGAAAGATGAAGGAATGTTCAATAAGTTGTCAAAATCTGCTGATGATATCAAGGTTTTGAGTGTTGTTTGCTGTGAGGAGGATGCTACTGTATTAGGAAAATATGTGGATTATTTGATGAGTTAGGCGAATAAATGGCAGATAGTTTTTAATTGTAATAAACGCTATAACTTACGAGAATGATTTTCATGGGGAAAACTCAATAGTGTTATAAAAGATATAATCTTGGTATTCTGTTTAATCAGTTTCTTAAGCCATCCAAACTATCTACTGTTGCTTGTGGTAAGGCAAATAGGATTTTGGATTGTATCTACAGAAATATTTAATACAAGTCTAAAGAGGTTATAATGTCATTGCTTAGACCATATTTGGAGTATTGTGTTCATTCTTGAGCTCATTACACTAAAAAGGACATCGAATTATTGGAAAGGGTTCACAGGAAGGCTACTAGGATGATACGTAGGAAAGTTTGTTTGTTTGTTTTTAATTATGCACAAAGCTACACAAGGGCTATCTGTGTTCTGCCCACCACGGGTATCGAAACCCGATTTCTAGCGTTGTAAGTCCGCAGACATACCGCTGGGCCACTGGGGGCACGTAGGAAAGAAAGGTTACAATCTACGAAACAGTTTTTTCTTGAAAACAGAAGAGTGGATCTGATTGAGATGTTTAAGATTGATATGGGAATTGATAGTGTCAATGCATTATGTGTTTTTGTACTTAATGGAAAGACTGGCATGGCCAGATGGTTGGGGCGTTTGACTTGCAATATGAGGGTCGCGGGTGCGAATCCCCGTCCCACCAAACATGCCGTGGGGCCGTTATAACGTGACGGTCAATCCCACTATTCGTTCGTAAAATATAGCCCAAGAGTTGGCGGTGGGTGGTGATGACTAGCTGCCTTCTCTCTAGTCATACACTGCTAAATTAGGGACGGCTAGCGCAGATATCCCTCGCGTAGCTTTACGCGAAATTCAAAACAAACAAACAAATGGAAAGAGTGGCAATAATACCAGGGTACACAAATATAGATATTGGCCGGGTAGAAGTCATCTTCAGCAAAGACAGTTTTATTTTTCTGACAGGGTGGTTGGCCTTCGGAATGGGTTGCCTTCAGATGTGGTACATGTAGTTAATTTTAGTGGGTTTGATGGAAATCATCATGATCATTTGAACGGTATGGGCCGGCTTCGAATTTGTTTCGATATTCAGTATAATCTAGTGGAAGGCACCATCTAGGTGAATCAGCAGGTTTCTTGCTGTCTTTAACTTTCGTGTTATGTTGTGTTCAATAGCAGGTTTCTTGCTGTCTTTAACTTTCATGTTATGCTGTGTTCAATAGTTACCTTTTTCTCTCAGTTCATTCTGGTCCCGATCACATTCAGTCTCGGATATATCTCGGGGATCCTGGCGACTGCTGGTGAGATTTCTCCTGAAGAAGTACGTTGTGGCTTCACTGTCGCTCTCATCAGTGGAGTGTCTATATTTAGGTTTTGAAAACTTTACCGTCAAAGTAGTATCTTACAGTACTTCATAGAGAGCGTGTGACATACATTAATTCATATTCACTTAATAATTGGACAAACAGATATTCCCCTTACGCTGCTTTTTAGCAAATATATATAAAATTTTAAAAAGAAGTACACTGGTTGTTTCTTAGACTTTACTAATGAAAATGAACACGCATAGAGTTAAGTGGAAAGTAAATAGATAACCCAAGACACATAATTTATATATAAACTTAACTAAACAACAGATAAACATCACTGGCGCGTCAAGAAATTTCTGAAGGGAAGACGAGTGTAAACTAATGTGGCCTGGGATCAAGGATCCCGATTTAAATGACAAATTTAAATATTCTGAGGCAACATTAATTTCTTGATTAACAGGGGAAGGGTAGACGACTACGCTCTATGCTGGACTCATTAGTGGACATATCGATATTAAAGATATAAGTAGATATAAATGCTTCTGTGCACTCTTTTTTTTATTTTCTACATTACGTCTGTATTAAAAGTTTTTCTACGATCATTCTTGTATGCAATCTAATAGTACTGAAGGTATTTAGGTGTATAGACGGTTAAACGAGTTAATTAAGAACTATATGAATTAATATATAAAACAAACAGATTGATGGATAATCATATCGTGTTACCCATCGGAGGCCAAGCTTTGGCGACCGTGAATCCCTTTATTGCTAGATCTTCTACATTCCTCTGTTAGACGATCCCTAGAATGACGTGGTGCTGACTTTAACGGTCTTGACATCACTACTTCTGAGAACGTAAACATATCGAAAGTATAAATCATATTATAAATTGAATTAATCAAAATCTTAGAGTACAATATGAGATATAACTAATGTTTGAACGCCGACCAATTAATATGAGAATAAAATAATCACAAACAAAGATGTTGAAACACATGTGTATATTTGTCAATGAGGCACTACGAGGAAAATAAGACTTGTGAAATACACAATATTAATCATAATTCCTATGCTTGAACTATATAATCGTCAAATTTATAAAACATACAAAATTTAAAATGTATTTAGCATTTTCATCCAACTAAAGAATCTGTGCAGTTGCTAATTAGGCCTGATAAGTTCGCCTTACTACTTCTACGTCATTATTTAGTTTATAAAAGAAGCGCAACAGACCCAACTTAAATCCTCAGTTGTTTAGAAATTGATTGTAGATAAACCGATACGACAGCAATTTACCATATGAAATGTCAACCCTTAAATAGTTGTAATAATGGAACCTGGCAAATATTCGAAAAGATATTTTTACGCGTAAAATAGAACAGAATGAAAAACTACATAATTAATAAGCAAGTTAAAATATTTGCAATAATAGAACTTGGCAAATATTCGAAAACATATTGTACACGTAAAATAGAATAGAATGAAAAACTACATAATTAATAAGCAAGTTAAAATATTTGCAATAATAGAACTTGGCAAATATTCGAAAACATATTGTACACGTAAATAAAATAGAATGAAAAACTACATAACTAATAAGCAAGTTAAATTAAAATTGTACTTTATCTTAAAATACCGTCAAGAAATTATGATTTTTTTAGACCACACCAACTGCAGCACGAAATTCTGCGAGATTAAAACAAAATTTACTTTTTTTACATGCATTTCGAAACATTTCTTGTAATGCTTCAATGAATACATATCAGGTATACAACAGAAAAAAGTAAACATAAACAAATTAAGGAAGAGTTCTGGCGTATTTGGTGTTTCAAATTCAAGATAATTGAAGTACATGTTAAATCTTGCCTAATGTTGTTTGTAACAGTATATATAAATGAATTTATGAAGTTTTGATTGTTTTATTTACTTCAGAGTAAGAATTATAATTTACGAGATATTAGATATATTGTACAAGATATGAGTAAAGACTTACTTGGTGTTTGATAACGATTGATTTCCTGGGGGAAGGGAATGGACGATGTCTCCATTATGTGAGAATATACATCCTCATCCGTGTGCTGGAACACAAAAACTTCTGTGATTTACTAACTTTGAACTTCTTTAAAAACATCTTAATCTAAGACTAAATAGTATAGTAAATTTATAGCTTCTGACCCTAATATCAGTTTTTGATCATAACAATGTCAAAAAAGATAAAATCAATTAAACGATAAGATTTGAAAACATTCTCGATAAATATTCTCAGGGCGAGCCAAGGCTTATACCAAAAATGTATTATCGATAGCTTTATTCTGAGGGCGAACCAGAGCTTATACCAAGAAAGTATTCTCGATAACTTTATTCTCAGGGCGAGCCAGAGCTTATACCAAGAAAGTTTTTCGATAAATTTATTCTCAGTGCGAGCCAGAGCTTATACCAAGAAAGTATTCTCGATAACCTTATTCTGAGGGCGAGCCAAGGCTTATACCAAAAATGTATTATCGATAGCTTTATTCTGAGGGCGAGCCAGAGCTTATACCAAGAAAGTATTCTCGATAACTTTATTCTCAGGGCGAGCCAGAGCTTATACCAAGAAAGTATTCTCGATAACTTTATTCTCAGGGCGAGCCAGAGCTTATACCAAGAAAGTATTCTCGATAACTTTATTTTCAGGGCGAGCCAGAGCTTATACCAAGAAAGTATTCTCGATAACTTTACTCTTGAGGGGGTCCAGGATATTATAATACAAACAATTCGATTTAACCAAGAATATCGTCACGTGTGTCATAGTACAACAGATATGTTGAGGTGAAATGAAACTAATACAAGTCATGTATTACGTATACGTATATTCATATAGAAAATTTACTTGTTTGTAATTAAGCACAAAACTACAGAATGGGCTATCTGTGCTCTGCCCACCACGGGTATCGAAACCCGGATTCTAGCGTTGTAAGTCCGCAGACATACCGCTGTGCCACTGGGGGACTCATATAGTAGAAAGAAATATGTGTATGTATATATCTATCTATATATATATATACGTATTAAATATATAATGACTCTTTAATTGCGTGAGTAACGTTATTTAACTTTCAGAGAGAAGTAAGTATAGTAAAATTATATAATTGTCACATCTGTTACTAGCAGGAAACTAAACGTTATGTTCTATTGCTAAAGAACTGATTATTCAATGGTTGGATTTCCAACAGTGAACTATGGCTCAGTGAGGCCTATAAACACTGCAAATGTAACACATTATTTAGTAAAATCTTAACTTAGCATCAGTTAGTTTATATCATTATGAATTAAATATTAGGTATTAAAGTTTTAAATTATTTCTTTTATTCCAAATTATTTACTATAATGGACAATTTCGACATGCAAGTCGAGAGATAAATATCACTAACAATAGTAATATTTGTGTTTCTATGTTGCTTTGTTTCTCAGATTCTATGTTTGTATTAATCACAAACTTTTAAGTTTGAAACAGTATACTTGAGCTATCTTATCCTACAAATTTGGAAAAAAATATAGATATTACCAAATAACAAAAAGAAAATGTCGACAAGCATTGCGTGAAAATATACAATATAAAAACAACACAATTATTGGTAATCCAATTAAGAAATTTATAACATAACATTTCTTATAATATGATATAATCAACAAAATAATTCAATTATAGTTCTTGCCACTTTTGTTGGAAAAGGAACATCGTAGATGTGTTCTCGTCCTGGTCGCCTTAGGCTGTGGACAATATCCGATTCTGAGCAGCTCTGAAGGTGTTTTGGAAACATTGGTAGTCTGCTCATGGCATAAGGGGAAGGATAGTAGAGTTGCTCTTTGGGACTACCACTACCAATGCTCCCAGAAGATTTTCCTTCCATAACAGACAGTCCTATTCCCTCCAAGCTTTTGTCATCCCTGGATCGGTTGTCTAGTGGCAAAATCCATGAACAATATATTAAGTAAATTAATTATTTTGCATTATGAGGTTTTTTACATTAACTCCATTCTTACTAGGAATTCATTATGAACAACAACAACAATAATCCCCAAACACTAGTATTGAAAATTCCAAAGTATAGGTGTGTGTCAATTATATCAATTGCATCTCTTGTGAAAAATTATAAAAAAAACTATACATAGTCTGGTGATTTATTAATAAAACCTTTTAAAGATTATTTAGTAGTGAAAAGTTAAACTGTGTAAAATGAACTAATCGTAAATGACAATTAAGTCAACAATTTGTAGTTTTTACTGCTGCTAGTTCATCCAAGATATTTGATACAAATCTGGTTTTTGGAAGATTCCATTTCTTCAACACACATGAGAGAGAGAGAGAGAACACTCTCGAGTTCTGAGGCGTTTGGGATGTAATTTTCTATAATCTAAGTTTCATTAAAATAAGTTATGGATATAAGATTTACAGATATAAGCTTTTGGTCGTAATCACTAACTTAAAATTTAAATATTAATTGAAAATATAAATTCTTGGCAAATAAGGAACCGTCTTAAAATGGATATTAGTCTCAAAATGACAATTTTCTCACAAGTAATTAAAAAACAAAATTTATTATTAGAAAACTTTCTGGAAAGTAATTAGATCAACCGTAAAAATTATACGAACCACTTGACTGAACGTTTGTTCCTAGAGTTATAATAACGTTTTCAGTATCACTTCTAACTAGCAGCTTGTTCAGTCAGTATTCTTCACAATTTAACCAATTTTATAAAGTTATAAAACAACAAAAAACATATTAATGTTAAGGCAGCAATATTTTGCTTGTGCCATTTATTATGTGGAGTTGTTCTGTGACGTTTCATAAACTCGTTTGTCATATGGTTTCTTTAAAGTCTGTAATTTATTTTAAACTTAATAATATTCTACCGTTCTTTTATGAAATTATAGACTTGATGCAGCGCCTGAAAAGTGGCCATATGTTTTATTCTTTGTATTTTCAGATTACTTAGTTTTGTGTGATTATTTCCAAACAAGTTTGTATCACTTCTTTGACTTGGTGTTCGTAGTATAATGCGTCGAAATACATAACTTAGTAATAAAATTGTAGAAACTTTAGCTCTTTCTAATATAAGGTTTTAGCTACGTACTCATCTAATGATATTACCTAGATGACTTTCTTTTTTCATTTCACCTTGCATTAAGCCTAGCCATTCTTACCTCTCCCAGGAACAGAATCAAAATGCCTTCTTCTCTTTACAACAACACATGCAACAATGATGATTACGAAAAGAACGACTACGGCACATCCACTAGGGACAACTATACTGAGACTTTTGTACAAGGCCGGGCGTGGTACATCAAGAGCAGATATTGGTGGGACAGTGGCTAAGGAGAAACAATAGGGGATTAGGAATTTATAGATCTGAATTTTATAATACTGTTTGATAGGATTAAAGTGAAAAGTTCTAAGAAAACAAAAAGCACGTGACTAGACTGGTACAAAAGAAGAAAAAGAGAGAGACACGATTTGAAAACAAATGATTTTTCAATTATAAATTTCGTATCAATATTTATAATTACCTTTTAATAATATGTAAATATCACACGGTAAAGATATACGTGACTAAAGTGCAAGTGAATGTGACAGAATAGAGATTCCCAAACGGTAATTACAACCTACCACCTTCTAGGGTTAGCGTCGAGAAGACGTACTCGGCTTCTGTAGGGCCTACGTCGTTATGTGCTGTCACCAGCAAGGTGTACCATGAACCTGTGTTTAAGTCTGATATTATAACAGTTTTCTGCTCAGAAACTATGTTGTTCGACACCAAGATCCATTCTGGCTGTAGATGGGGCTTATACTGGATGACAAAGAAGTTGATTGGACAACCGTTACTTTGCCAGGTAGTGAGGTGAATACTTACTGAAGTAGCGTTGATAGATAAGAAGGCTTGCCGCTTGGGTGCCTTTGGTACTATAAAGGTTTATTGGCAAAATTATATATATATATATCGTAATTGTTTCTTTTTATTATATTAAAATCCAATAAGATGATGATAATACAAATAGCAGGAAAAAAAATTCATTATTTTTGTTTACAGTTTGTAATTTTTGAAAAAAAAAATATATATAATGACTCGCAACAAAACGCTAGTTTTAGGTAGTTGAAAATAAATATTTTCATGCCATTTACAAGAGAAAAACATCAAGCTTAGTCTATCTATCTATCTACATCTTTTTAAAAACAAAAGAAAGTGTTATATATCTCCTATTCTTGATTACGTAAACACGTTTATGTTATTTCATACTGTGGTATTCATAATTCTGTATTCTAGCAATTTTAATGTTCAATAAATCTTGATATCGATAGTTATTATGAAGTGAGTTGTAAGGTAACACTATTTGAAGTTCAGTAACTGTAAGACAGTGTCCAAGAAATTAAGGAATTACGATATTCTAAGTTGTTTGAAAGTGATTGGAGCGAGCGGGTATATAGTGGCCGCCATTTTAAGTTCAATCGGTATGGAGACTACAATACCCCTATAATTATGGAACTTTATAATCAACAGGCTGCAATGTTCGAAACAAAAGGGCCGATTTGGTCGTACGCTTGAAAAAAGAATATAAAAGCAGAAATTCGACGAAAGAGGAGAGAAAGAAAGATGTGTGAGAGAACAAATAAACTGAGAGAGGCGCAGGAAGAAAATAATATACTGGGAAAAAGAAACTTAAAACCTATTTATAAACCTATATGTTATTGATAACCAACATTAAACAGTAATCTGTTATGTATATGTTGGTGTGAGCCAATTCCTTATAGAAATAAGTAGAGCATAAATAAAGTTGGTGTACGTGAGAAGGGAAAACGAAGTGCGAGTACAGCACGATCATAACAATAACAAAAGTTTACCAAACAAATTTCAAGATGACAGGAATACGTAAAACAATATCCACTCTATTACAGCACTTTCATTAATATAACAGCTTGTCAGTTCTATGGTTATCATGTAAGTTGTAGTTGTATTAAAGATGTATGTTTATATCTTATATCCAGCCTATAACTTAGCCAGTGTATTAATAGTTTCGGTTTGAGTTTACTTGTGGCTATAAGTATTATTTCATTACACTTGACAATTTTTACAGTAAGGAAGAATATTTTTAAAATAGGTACGATGTTTCGATCACTGGTGTGACCAACTTGTATACTTGAGAATGATCGCACCATTGATCGAAACGTCGTACCCGTTTTCAAAATATTTTTTCTTACTGTAAAAGCTGTAACTTGTAATAAAATTATACTCAGCCAGTGTATACAGCTTGAATCCACTTTTACGTATTCATGTAATTTACCTTATGCTATTGTCTTGTAAATTATACTCGTTATAAATAAGTTATATAACGCTATAATAAATAGCGTATTTTATATGAATCAATGAAAAATTAGTTAGGCATACTTTTTTTCAAGACGAAAATACGTAGTTACTTTATCTATGCGTATGCTTACCTTAATCATAATTATTTTAAGTTATCAATAGCACTTTTCCCTGCCTTTGTTGGAAAACTCACCATCTCCTTGAGTTTTAGCTGCTACAACATCACTGTTTTCTCCTTTTCCCGCACTGTTGTAGGCAACAAGGTAGAAGTGGTACTGAGAACCACAGAAGAGGTCGCGGAATGTGTAACTTTCCTGATCAGACAGAGTTTGTCTTTCTTCCCAAGTACCGTATTGTTTCTTATAGTAAATGAAATATCCTGAAATATAAAATAATGCATGATTCTAAAGATAATTATTTTTACTTTATGTCAAATTTAAGTATTCAAAATTTATTCAGGGATCATTACGAAACATTGCAAGGTTTTATCTCAGATTAGAGATAAGTTGAAAGTAAGCTTTCTATTTTATTACCGAACAATGAAAACATAAATCTTCTTAGGAAGTAGTCAGCGGAAAATATTTTACCACGGGTTATTAGTGTGAATCTACTTGCCAATTGAAGTTGTATCCTAACACTCAAGTATTATTTATTGTTTGCTTAATATAACATTGCAGTTAACATTTTGTAGCAATTACTATGGAACAGTCAAAATGATATTTCTATGATATCCAGTGTCAGATCTTTTTCAATTTCCTGCAGTAGTTTAGGTTCAGATATCAAACACGACATTGATCCTTTCAAATACGTCGTTTCTTGAAAATGTCGAGAAGCCTTGTAGAAATCATAGGGCACAACTCATATTTAGAGTGACTTTAACTGATTGTCGTCACGGGTTATTATAAGATGAAACTACATTAACTTTAACAAGAATTTGCGAAAATAACGATTAATTTGTGATTCTTTGTGTTTTATTTGTATATATATTCATTAACTCAATCCCTGTCTATATATTTATCTGTCTATAATTTTAGTTAATTTTTAAATAATAATATTGACAGATCCAGCAGGTTTCATATTCCTGATCTTGATAGTACATAATACTATATTGAACTTAAGAAGCAGGCTTGATCAACTTAGAAAATAAATATTCTAAGGAGACAAACGTTATAGCTCTTACAAAAGCCGTTTATCTAGATAAAGACTTCCACTAAACATCACAGATTATTTTAATGATTTAGCTACAATGTTCATATAAGTAATTCTACCTTACCTGTAATGATATTGTGCTGTTTTTCAGTGTTGGTCCAGCTGAGCTTAATGGATGTATACGTTGTAGCAACAATTTTTAACTGTGGTGTTATTGGCGGATCTAGAAGAGATGTTTTAAATTAATCGTGTGATACTTACACAACTATTGTACATAGTTTCGAACAAAATAAAAGACCTTCGAATTCAGTTGGCGCTTAAAACAAATTATTATAATTTTTACAGATATATAACCTCAGGTTTTTCTGAAAAGGTTTGATGTTCTTTCTAATAAAGTTCTAGGTGTATAAAATAAAGCATTTATTTCACCTCGAATGGATGCTTGTTTTAAATGTTATACTAATAGATAAAAATACCAAAACAAAACAATACAAAATACAAGATTTTATGGGAAGAACTACTTGCACTGAAGCCTGAATGTATTTTACGGTCGGATATATCTCAATTTACTTTATTAAAGCGTATTTTTGTAGATAGAAAATTACTTTGTGTGTGTGTAAAAAGAACAGTATTTCAGGTTTAGCAAAGCGGGAAGTTACATACATAGAATATCAAAGAAAACAAAAACGCCTCGTTGCCAGCACTCATATCCAAAATACTGATGAATATTAATAGAAAAAAAAACAACCCAAAACGGCCTTACAACGCTGGAATCCGGAGTTCGATTTCCCGCAGCGGACAGAACGCAGATAGCCCATTGTGTAGCTTTGCGCTAAAACAAACAAGCTCTCCTCTTTGAAAAAAAAAGAAGTTTTTTTTCGGTAATATTACGCCTTTCCTTGAAAAATAAATTCTTATTTAGATAACTCAAAACCCTGTTTCAATTACATGTGTAAATTAATATTTTCGATACAATGGATATATCAGTGAACCCTAAGTTTCTGTATTTCTAAAGGTGATATTTTAGTGATAAAATAAAAAGAGCACCAGATTTACGAAATAAGAGTTTTCTATCATTTGCTAATCTGCAAATAATATCATATTATATCTATATCCATTCGTTAATGTTTAATGACTTTCTTTCCGATATTAACTCAATATTAAAATTAAAACGACAAAAATAACCTGAGTCCCTTAACGGCGAGTTGAAATCCCAGGTAAATTATATCTTTGTCTCTTAAAAGCGAATGGTTTTTAGCTATTGGAAATAACATCCGTAGAAGTCGTTTGCTGAAACCTGTTGTAACTTATAGACAGTATTTCAACGAACTGTTATTATCATGTTTAGTACGTTAAAATAAATGAAACATGTAAAAAGTTTTGTGATTATCATAAATTTCTGGTTCATCCTCCAGAGAACCAGAATTTCAACTATTATTCGTGGGGGTGTTTTAGGACAAAAAAGTGTTCAAAAGGTTACTTTTACATTGATTTAGCTACTATCTAACAACAGAAAGAAATTTAAATCCTTTGCTATTCAAATGTTTGATTTGTCTGTCCAATATTTTGTTTTGTACTCTGTAATATAGTATGCCATCAATTACAAATACAAAAGGTACTTAGCACATTTATAGTACTAACCATTCTTTAGTGTCTCTACAACTAGTTCTTCAGACGAAGGTCCAGAACCCTTTCCATTGAAAGACATCACTTTGATGCTATATCGAGTTGCCCGCTTCAAATTATATAGAACAACTTCTTGTAATCTCTCAACCGTTTTGTAGACAAAGGGTTCATTGGATGTGTGTATCTTGTAACCAACGTAATAGCCTTTCAGAACACCATTCCTTAGTTCCGGCTTTGGCGGCTAGTACGGATAAAAAGTTATTCACATATAAATAAGAAGTCTGTGAGGATTTTTGATACATAGAAAGCATTTTCATTTTTCCCTATCATTCTAAAAAAATATTAGACTGTATGTTGCACCAATAAAGTGGAATAGGTTAAGTTATGTAAAATAATTATATTTAAACTATAATAGAAGTCCCGATTTTTAATCATCACACACACAGACGAACAGAGTCTGAAAATATTCCTATCGTTCTTTTAATACGTGAACTGTAACTTTTAGACAGGCATAATTAATTAAATCTATTCGTTCATTACCTGAAAACTCATAAATGTTAGTTGAATCAAACTATGCTTATTTTCATAGCTATGCTAAAAACATAGTTTCGAAAGTTTACAGTAACTGTATCATATAAAAAACACACGATAGAACCATTAGTTAAGGGCTAATTTGTGAAATCCATTGACCATGGAAATAGTGCTAATTGTTTAGATAAAAATTCCGGATATTCTAAGAACTTTGGCAGCTATGCCAAGAATATGTATTAACTATCCAAACATGTCGACGTGTGAGGAATGTTTGGGTTAGAAAAGTTAAATTGGATTATTGGAAATGATCATGGAAACGGTGAGCAAAAAAAGGGTATAAAAGGGAAATTCTGTAGGAATTCCACCCCTTTGTCATATGAAAACGAATTACATCAGAGTGTCATGTTTCGATGGTTCACGTTGAGTGGTTGTCATTCAACCGATCAGAAAGTATAGCCTATAAATGTACAGGTATTCATACGTTGCCCAGTAGCAGCAGTAGTAGTAGTGTGATTCTAGCCCTAGATGAATAGCTAAAAACACCATTCAAAAGTTATGGAATCGTCGGATTGAATAGTAGTGAAAAACCAACTCCTCGTGACGATAATATAAAATAACTGTGAGGATTAGTTAGAAAACTAGTTACATGGTAAGGAGGAAATAAACCAAAAAACAATAAATGTTTCAAGCGTAACCTGAAAAGACTCATTGTTCAGAACTGGAGACAAAAGTATGTATGGAATAGAAAAAGTCCTCCTAAAAGATACCAGAAAGGGGGAACCGTTTCAGGAAAACCTAGTCATTACAGCCGAGACAGTAAAGAATCAACAGCTATTAATACACCAAGGAAACAATACCCCAAAGATGAGTCTTCAAACCCAACCAGATCAACGGAACAGCTCACGGCTACCAAGACATCATTGGGAAACAGAAATTAGCTGGACTATGGGGCAAATTTCAGTTGAGAAAACCTCATCTGTTTCAAATTATATAAGAAGTTCATTATTTAAAGAAACCCGCTCATGGGTTTATTTATGAAAAGCCTTGCAATATTTTGATTGACACTGGTTCTACAGCCACAATAACTAAATCCAATTTAATAATGAGAGATAAAATATTTGCCTCCAGAAAGGATGAAAGAAGATGGAATGATGCAAACAGCAAGTGGACATATAGTTCCAGCAAGAGGGAAGTTGGAAGCTACCCTTACTGTATGAAGCTTCTCCACACTTCATGATGAGTGAGTAATTAACATCGAGTGCACATAGAAAACTGACTTCATGTAAAGACATGGATGCAAGGTTAGGCTACCTTTAAATAGCTTCACAGTCTATTCCAGGAAATCACTATGCACTACATGGTAATTACTATACCAGAGGTTGAACTTTCAATGACATTGACCACCTGGAGTTATTAAGAATAAATATAGATCTAGTGACAGGGGTATAATGGAAACAAACACTCCAGCACATTCTGAGTGATTGATGGTAGCTAGAGGTCTTGTGTATCTGAAGAATAAAAATGCCATACATGACTATACTCGGGAAACACAAATTATGATGTTAATGCTGATAAAACTGGATTTCGTTAAGGTGCCATGGTATGGCTGAACAATTCTTTTTGCAAGGAAGGGCGAACTCCAAAATATGTGAGGTGTTGGGAAGGACCATACTTTGTAATGAAAGTAATAAATGACGTGGTTTACAGAATCCAGAAGGACAAGCAGTTGAAGTCAATGGCCATCTACCACGATATTCTCTGGAACACATCAATAAGAGAGTGGCCAACTGGGTAACTCCAGAAAATAATTTGGCAGTAGAAATTCAACCTGTGGAAGAGCCTTCAATGGATTTATTCAACCATATAACCAGTGACAGGGCAGTAAAAGCCCATCGCACCTAGGAAAAGAGAAACACTAAAACAGGATTTTTCAGAATACTTCACAATCCAGTAAGGATCAATTTTGCAAGCTTTACTTTTAATGTTCCAATTTAGATGTTTGCTAGAGGGCGCATGATGTTATGATCTGGAATAATTCATGGAGTGAGGTGAAGGCGATTACGGTATAAATACGAGTGAAGCAGTGAATCAATGAGAAATTAATGAGTTATTGAGTATTCAATGAGTGATTCAATTCACTGTTAGTAGTGAGGATTATTGCGTCTATTCAGTTACTTATAAAAAATACGGATTTAAAACAGTATACAACATAAAGAAAACAATTGTTTCTAGACGAATAAACCAAACAAGAAGATAAATACAAAATTCATAATTAAAATAATGGTGTTTATACTCTCTAAGACTTTAAAGGCCAAAATTTTAAACTAATTTTATTCAGTCAATATTTATTTATTCGCAGTAGTCCTTTTAAATTTGTGTATGGTTAAAAACAATGACCTACATCCATTGCTTATACTAATGTTAATAGTGCTGAAGATAAATGATGCCCAACACAACTGATTTATACCTCCCAAGTGACTTTTATGGTGCGAGAGGATTCGGCGATCGCTTTGACGTTGTTTGGTGGAGCTTCTGGAACTACAAAAACAACATTCATCATTACAAAGTGCCAACTCTGCCCCAATTCTCTTACAGTTGTTGTCTTTAACTTTACATTGTTCTAGAACATAAAAAACAAACATCAGGAGGAAATTCTCAGCTCAATTTTGAGAAAGTAAGGTAAAGTTATAAATAACAAACTTATAAGTAACGAAATATAAATGCTGAGAGACCACTAAAAGTTTACCATTTCCATCGACAGTACTGATTTCACAATATTAAAGGATTAAAAACAAAGCTATAATCACCTTACCAAAACAATCACGAAAAAGTAAAGGAAAGCATATTTTAGATTATTATGGAACAAAGACAAAGCTATAAGCACCTTATCAAAACAGTCACGAATAAGTAAAGCAAAGCATATTTTTAGTGGAAAAAAAAAACAAAGCTATAAGCACCTTATCAAAACAGTCACGAATGTGTAAAGGAAAGAATATATTAAATTATTTTGGAACAAAAACAAAGCTATAAGCACCTTACCAAATCAGTCACGAATAAGTAAAATAAAACATATTTTAGATTATTTTGGAAGTAAATAATATTCGTATCCAATAAAATTTCAGAGATTGATATACTGGATCAGAAATAGTTATTAAAGGAATATTATAACTAGTAATAACCAACTCAGGTCCACATTAATCATGAAATAACAGTTTTCAAAATATTATACACTCAGCAGTTGAGTGATCATTCAATCTCTACATAGATGTTATAAAAATATCTACTTATGAGTAAGAATTTATTTAAACTTTCACCTTTTATATATGAAAATAACGACCGATTCTAAGTTAAATAGTACTTTAATTTTTCATTCACTATATGAAGCAGCATGTATCATCCAAAATATATTCATAATTATATTTTTTTCGTTGTATTATCTCTATTCTTATTTTCCTATTGACTTCCTTTATTAATTCGTTTATTCACTTTCATGGAATCTAAGTAAGTTATTTCTTGGTTTGTTTTACTTCATTTCTAACACCTACCTTCTTCTCCTGTTGTGATGTGGACAACAGTACTAGGGTCACTCCATCCTAGCTTGTTTTTCGCAAGGATACGAATATGGTAGTCAGTAACAGGTCTGAGGTTTGTGATGGTAGCTCTCGTGTTGGATGCCTGAAGTGTCAGGGTTTCAAATGTTTCGTCCCAACTGTCTATAAAGAGTGTACATCCTAGTATTACGACTTTTGCTTAAAAAACACGCAAGAGACAAATATGTCTACAGATTATTCTACATACTTTTTGTAGAATATAAATTCAGCAAATAATTAATAAGATGAATGAGCATAACTTAGTCTCTTCGTGTTCCATTTTTTAAAATTCGTTAACACTTCATTTCTGTTTTAGTATTTATTAATATTGAGATGATTGTACTTGGCTCAATGGATCCTGAGTTGAAAAAAATAATTAAATTGTACAGCGATGTTTGATAAATATACTCACGAATACCTTGTTTAATTTATTAACGGCACGATAAAAAACAAAACAAAACAAAACAAACAAACAAAAAACAGCTAGTAGAACACTTTGGTACACATCGACTTTTTGCATAATAAATGCTAAAGATATTAGAAAAAATCTAACCCCGCGAAAAAATTAAACAACAACAACAAACAAATAAGATAATAAAAAAAATTAAATTTCCGGATTACAACTTTAGGTGATATTAAAATATATAATCATTGATTGTTTGAATTTCGCGCAAAGCTACACGAGGGCTATCTTGGTTTAGCAGTGTAAAGGAAGCATCACCACCCACCGCCAATTCTT
>NW_013666392.1:356901-365511 GCF_000517525.1 Limulus polyphemus
AGATTGCGAGTCGAGCGCCCCTAACCACTTAGCCATGCCGGGCCCAACTAATCATTGAAGACACAATACTGATAAATCTAAAATTTATAGTTTACCAGTACACACTTGAAGATCTCACATACAAGTGTGGTACCATCCTTCGGCACAAAACAGCATGATTTCCGCTTATCACTAAACAGATTTATCTGAGAACACGCCGACACAGTCAAGTCATTCTACCTTAGATACAACACGTAAAGAAGACAGAAGCTTGAGAACAGTAGGTGATTCTAAAAAAATGGTCACGTTTTCAAATGGTGGAACTATGAATGATTTATCAAGCACTGCAGGAAATATATATATATATATATACATACACGTGATACAAATAACAGATACATTTACGTATTTATCATGCTAAAAAGTGTGGTTATAAAAATATACATGTTTTGTGTTTCGTATATAAGAAATTAAAATCTATTTTAAAAGAAACTGAAATTTGCTGGATTTTTCTCACAATAAGCGATTATGTTTATAAGTTGGTAGATGTTAAAAGTTACGAAAATATTTATGTTTTATATCTAACTAACGTCTGTATTACATAAAAACAGTTGTACCTGTACTTCATTCAGCCATTAAATCACGTATTCGAATTGTAGTTAAACACATTCCATGTTTTGTAACCAATAGTACAGTAAACAACCAGATATTATAAAGAAAACCTACACTTACAATTTTATACATTATGTATGTTTACAAAGCATTTCAGAATTACTACAACGAGTAAGCTTTGTAAATTACTCTCTGTTATAAGTCTGAAGGATAACTAAATTGCATATTTTATAAGCATTCAAAACATCATCTAAGCCTAACTGAAACATTTTTATCATCTGACGATTTGGTTGTTTACACTTTGACAAGCTTTTCAGGAAGATACTGGAGAAAATAATGGATTGTTAATGATCCTCCGAAACTAATCCTCCGATTGAATATTAGTTAAAGATTTGACGTTAAAATATTTGTGAATATCAATACGTCAGATTATACTTTTATAGTGTTAATAAAGGCTTCTAAAGACAAAATATGCGAAAAGTAGATTTTTTTATAGTAAAAGTAAGATATGTCAGAGATGTGCCTACATCGGGATTCATGTGAACGCCATGTTCGAATATTATAGTCTTACTTACGAATTATCTGTTTTGGCCAATTTTAGCTTGGTTATCTTGTTTCATTATTATACCTTATAGCTTTACGTGTGCGTCAATACTGACTTTACTTTGTATCAAAATGACCTTTTTTTTTCTGTACGTTTTCTGGAACAGAATACATGAATACTGTTTAGACTAACCTTCCAAACAGAGGTTGTTGCGAAGTTCTGCAATTTTCTACAAACTCTACTGGTGCAGCTATTATTTTCATTGTTACGAAAGCCTTCGAAATATTTTATTCGTTAATTGCTAGACACTTTGACTAAAACAAAATATTCTTTGGGAAGAAAAAAATATAAAAAGTTCAAATTTAACTATTTTTGTTAAATGAAAAGGCTCTGCATGTTGTTCTAAAAAGACTGAGGAACAAATTTACTTGTCTCATTAAAGACAGATAATGGTTAAGATTAAGTCTTGTTTTCTAGAATATCATAACTGTTTCAGTGGTTAGTCGAATTAACAAAACTATGTTTCATTGACATTAATAGGTTAGTCTATTTAGTTTCTTACGTATATAAATGTAATTTTGATTGTAAACAAAAGTGTTTGATTATGGAATATTACATAACTCAGCGAAACGAAATACAGTCATTAAACTAGCTTCAATTTCGAGATGAAATAGTAAGTGTACTTGAACTATACGATACATATAAGATGCATTTATATTCTATTTACGCCACATGCGTAAATTTTATATCAAGAGAAAAAACCAAAACCAAAAACAATCACTATATACACATACAACCGAATCAGTTAAGAATAATAAAAATGTTAAATTCATAATTGATTGTTCTATTATACAAATATTTTTGTTATCTATGAACTAAATAATGTAACATGCAGTAGTTAATTTTCATTAGTTCAATACAAATGGATCCGATATAGTTAAATTTATGAGTAAAATTGTATAGTATAGGGACATTACAATAATTCATCTATACTATGAATTCTGGGAAATACCTTTATAGTATGTTTTTACACATTTTGTTTAGAGCGCTTGTCCTATTTGAAAAATGTAATTAATTGGTAATTAGAATGAAGTAGCTAAATATTTTTCATTGTTAACCTCATCTTTTTCTATCTAAAATTAACCTGTTAATCCGGACAGAGAAAGTGGTAGAAATACACAGGAAACTACTTTATCATCTTAAGTATTTAAGTACATCATATAACTAGATCGTTTAATGTAAATATAACTATGTGTTCATTTACATTCAAACACAACGAAGAAATGTCATTTCCCAGATTCTTGCGTGGAAAAACAAAGCTCACCAGTTGCTGCTTTATGTTGAATCTTGTAAGCAGTTATCGGACTGTTTCCACTGTATAACTGAGACCATGTCAAAGTGACGATTCTACTTCCAGTGCTTGTTGCTAAAATATTGGTAGGGCTGTCCGGGGGTTCTAGAAAAACATTAATTCACTTACAGTTTGAAAAACAAATAACTTTCACAGTCTTAAAAAGTGGAAAAACAAAAGTTGAGATCACGAATTCTTATAGTTAGATTAAAGCCCCAATTAAGCCTATATAGCTGTAATCGAACCTTAGAGAAGGATTAATTAAGAAACATTTAGAGTAATGTATGATAAGCATACATTCTAAAATATATGTTCTTTCTTTGTTCATTGTCGTTTAATTGCAGTTTTAATTAGTGAACAATAAAGGAAGAAATTAAATTTAATCTGGTTGATAATGAACATTAGTTTGCTATTAACAGTACATACCGAATTTAAATTGAAGATTAATTACAGTATCTGTACTTTTAATTAACTTTAAATTTGATAGTACATACAAAATTTTCTATTTTAACACAACTTTGATGTTATTTATAGTATTCTGACTTTTAAACAAAAATTTTCTTTTTAAATCAAAAGTCAATTACACGTTAAAAGCAGGTTTTTTAAAAACTGTGTTGGAAATTAACTGTGATTGTCTTACCTTGAACAATAACTTGAATCTTAGTTTCGTCACTGCCAAAGCTGTTTTTAGCAAGACAAGTAAAGATGACAGAATCATGTCTGTCAAGTGAATGGATTGTCATGTGCGATGTTAGCATTCCATGTTCCTCGTCTCGTTCTTCAGTGACTTCGTATCTGAAATAAAGCAGTAAGCAACAACTCCCCAAGATTCATTTGTTCTGATTTATTTTAAGCAACATCTCGTGAAAGCGGATAGTCTTTGTTTGGGTCTTAATCTCATGGGATTTTTTTAGACATGATTTTTTATCACTCAAATTACTTCGTGTGTCCACGACTTTGTTGACTACAGGGTACCTAATAACATATGGAGTCATACAAAAAATAAGTCTAAGCAAAAATACCATCAATGTCACAATCTAGTAATTACTCTGGTGTCCCCTGTGTATTTTACATAGCAAATTAGTGATCTTACTCGATTTCTCGTTACTTCGTTTACACTGAATGTTGTAACAAGAAAAAAATCATAGAATTACTCAAAATGTTAGTTACAGTATAAAATAAAAAGTCGGTCGTTTGAGGGTTAATCACAAAATAAAACATCCATTATATTAAATGATGCATCTCATTATTTTGAACGTTATCGTGTTATTTATTTTATCATCAGGAACGGAAATTTGGAAATCTGCCAAAAGTCTTGATTTGCATTTGTATATGAGCTATATAACCCACCAATTTCCCCGAGAAGCCGTCAAATTGAACTTAAATAGCTTACGAAAACAATAAAGACATCGTTACTGCTAGAAGTATATGATAAATTCCTTTTCAGATAGTGCTGGCTTTTGTTCGTTGCTGTACAGCGGAGGGATAATGGATAAGACATGCCTCTTTTCTCAAAGACAAATGACTTATAATTTTATATTTTTTCACTTTAATTGAAAATATTTTTATATATTTATAAGAAAGAACAAATTACCATTAGAAAGCACGAAATGTTAAAGATTAATGTTGCACTCGAAGAATAATTTAGAATAAATAATTATGTGTTTGTGACTGACTAAACACGGTGACTCCAAAGTATTTGATTTATTATACACTATTAATTTTAATGGAGCCAGGAGTGGCCTAGTAATAAACGTGTGGGGCTACATATCGAACGATCTTCGCCTCCACTAAACACACTGCAATTTCAGCTGTGGGTGAGTTATAAGAGTGACAATCAATCCTATTCTTCGAGTTAAACTCCAGATTAAGCTCTTTTAACAGTGGGTACTACAGACTGGTAGCCTTGTCTTTGGTCACTAGTTCAAAATGACGGACAAGATACCATTCAGGTTAAAATACCAATACCACTCAATTTTAAATTATGAATAAAGATAGGCTTCACTATTAAAATGATTTTGCATCATGTTTCAGATTTACATTTCCTGTTTGTGTGTGTGTAAATACCTTATGTAAGTTTACAGTTGAAATTCATCATTTAGTCAAAATGTGGTTCGTGGGCTGAAATATACCCGGATGTTTTACAACTCTAACAAATCAGTAATAGAAGTTACCATTTTCTGAAAATAATGGCATGCTTTAACCAGGCTTTTTATATAGTTGCTACCTACGAACATGCCCCTCGGTGGCTCAAAGGTAAGTCTGAAGGCTTAAACACTAAAAACCGGATTTCGATATTCGTGGTGGAGGCACAGCACAGGCAGTCCATTATGTAGCTTTCCACTTAACAATAAACAAACAAAAACCTACGAACGTTTGGACACATTTAAAGTTCTATTTTTCTGCATCCGATGCACAAGTTAAATATCTAGAAGCTATATAATTTCCAGTTATTATGCTTTCAAAGCTACTTTTCAAGCCTAGCACACAATATTGTTGATATGTATTTTTCAGCTGTTTACTCAGTGTAGAAAGAATGTAAATTCAACGTGTATACTTAAACTGCAGGCCAAATGTTAGTTGAAAGTATTGTGCCGTTATTATGAGTTTTAAAGCTGGTTGTAACAGCGAATGAGCACAGTGTCATGAGCTTTTAAGTTTTTGTCAGGGAATAGATGAACACAAGTGTCATATAGTTATAGTTGTCTTGATATAGAAAAGAAACTGCAGTAAGGAAAAGATAATCTGTACTCTGAAACTCAAAGAAATGTGCATGGTGGCCTTACAGACAGTGAATCTGTACTCTCAAACTCATAGAAATGTGCATGGTGGATTTACAGACAGTGAATCTGTACTCTCAAACTCAGAAATGTGTATGGTAGACTTAAAGACCGTGAGTCTGTACTCTCAAACTCATAAAAATGTGCATGGTGGACTTATAAACAGTGAATCTGTACTCCCAAACTCGCGTCAAGAGTATGATGAAAGAAGAGAAGAACAGTAAACACACTTTCAAACTGGTATGTTGTATAACATGAACGAAGACTTAGTAATATTTGTTATTTGTAGTTATTATTATCAATCAGATGTTCACGCTAATATGTTTATAAATATATTATTTTAGTAACTTTTTATGTGTAACATTTAAATAAGGGGGTTAATAAAAGTGGGAACTCATATCTGAAAATTAACGTTTCATTAATAACATTTCTGATTATGGCTGTTTATAAAAGACTGTTACGTAATGATAAAACAAATATATAATATTTCATACATTGGCATAGTATAGTGTTATATTATGATTGGATTAATTCTACTTAGCATCTAGCAAAATCAAAACCAAAGGAACTTTTTCTTCCTTTTGTTGTTAAGTGCAAAGCTACACAGTGGGATATCCGCGCTTTGTTTATTATGTAGAATTGAATCCCAGATCTGCCCAAAAAACAAGTATTTTTACAGTCAAAATAAGATAATAAAATATAAAAATATTCTTACCATATATTTATTTTCTGATAAAATATACATTTATTGAAATGATATTATTACTTTCAAAAATATTTCACGAGAAAAAAATATTAGTAATGAACATACGCCCTCTTATGGACAAACATTTGACAGCGTTGCAGACACATTTGCAACTTACCTAGCATTAGTTGCAAAATTAAGCGGTTGGTTGTCTTTAGACCAGGAGATCTGTAAAGGGTTCTCACCGTGTGCCTCACACTGAAGTTTTGCTGTTTCACCCTTTTTCCAGATATGCGACTGAAACGATCTTTTGAAGTGAGCGGCAACTGCGTAATAAAGACTTTTGTTTATAAAAACAAAACCTGATTATGCAAACAACACAACTTGGATATGTAATAACGTCAGATATTTCAATTACGTCGTAATAACTTCCAAATAAATTTGGCTGAGAAATGTATTTCTAAGTTTCAAATAAAATAAGAGTTTAAGCCTAACATTTTACAAATGCATTTAATCTAAGTGTACATATCTAAAAAAAAATTCATATATAAAAATCGTAGGCAAGTTTTAAATCCCGATTTTCTTGTTTGTGAAATATTTATGGACTATTTAAAAAAATACGGATGAAACTCCAGTATTATTGTGAATGTTTAAGAAGCATAATTAAGCAGAGAATAAACGTACCATGAACTTTCACAGCAACAACCTTTGTTAATCCAGCACCAATTCCATTGGTGGCCTGACACATGTAAAACTTGCTATCTTCTACGTCCACATCTCTTATCACTAGAGAACCGTTCTCCAACGTCTGAATATGAGAATTACTTGATATAGTTTTGAAGTTGTGTAGCGCAGAGCCTGGAAAATTAATGCACTATTAGGTTGGCTAAGCTCTAACAATGGATATAGAATCAATGAGCCATTTTACATTGATTCCTAGTAATCTATGTATAATTATTTCTATTAAGCATTCTTATAGTATTAACTCCATATTTCTCTGTTACATTTCATGACCTTCTTTTGAAAATCATACCACGCTACCACCCGAACTTAAAATTAATTTAACGGAAAGAGAAATTAAAGTACATCACATATAAAATGCTGGTAAATAATATAACTCTTAATTACGAATAACTAATTTTTTTTTCAAAACATTTTTTAAGGTCTTTGATGAATAATAAAAAGAAATTTTTATTCCACTAATTTATTTAAAAAATAATATATTGGAAATTAATAACAAATAACATTCTTACAATATTGAAAACAGTGTTTCTTGTTCTAATACTCGACGTTGAGTACTTTAAATAAAATTAAGCAAATTAAAATAACGAAAATTGTATCATTTAGTAAACTGACACATTTTTTATAATAAAAAAATCTAATTTGTGAATGTACTTTCAACAAGGAAGTCAATTTAAATCAGTGATCGTATAGGCATTGAGGTCTATTTAAAATCTGTTACGTAGTAAATATACGTATCTAATCAACACTATAACAAAAAAAGCAGTTTGAAAGGTTGCTTGAAAATGAGAAGAAATCTTTACCGCCTATTGTCGTACAATAACGTTTTTTTGTGGAGTATGACTCTCACATTTCATAAATGACACACGTGTTTTTCAATGAGTCCATAAACGGTGGCAACAGGAATTTTCATCAAAGAATAATATATGTTCTGGAGTCACCATTTATATCTATGTTTTATAAGTGGTTTAGAATGAAACTAGTGTTTGTTCTTTTTCTATATTAAATAGAGATTAAATACTAATGTTTCACAATCGACATTTCATTAGTAGTGCACGGGTCTAAGTAAAGTCCCTCGATGTATTTTACCATCCTCACAAGTTTTACTAAACCGATTAAACAGTTAAGGATTTCAAAACAATTCCCAAATGCCAGGATGAAACCGGAGTTATGGTGTGTTAATAATAGTAAAGCATCGAAATTAATCTATAAACAATAGAAAAATGTTTGGCAAATATTCACAGCTTGGTTATATTTCTCAATTAATTAACACGTTCGAAAGAAGAGCAATAAATTACAATAAACTGAATTCACAGAAATCTTTGTCAATGTAATAGTTATCTATATTTTATAATATATATAGTCAAAAAATGACTAGTAAACGTATACGAAAGTCTCTGTCAGTTTATTTAATAGAAATTTACGTATATTATACCATCAGATATTTCCCACCAGGTACGTGGATGTGGATATCCCTCCGCTTGACAATCCATTACAACAGCATCTCCAAAAACGACAGACTTATCAGTTGGTGCGATTTTCCACTTTGGCGGTACTGCATAAGGTTAAAAACATTATTCTCAAAATAATACAAAATGAAGCGTATATTTAGAAAATATCAATTCAACAAAACTTTCATGTTTAAATCTTAATTTTCTATTTATTTCCGTTGCTTTGAACTAGATTTCCGGTTAATAAATGATTAACTCTAGCAAGTTTCATCTTGTTTTTTTTCACTTCAATCTAAGTTATGGCTAACTGAAGATATCAACTTAGATAATCTTAATTTGGTGACCCGGCATGGCCAGGTGGTTAGGGAACTCGATTCGCAATCCCTGCCCCATCAAAACATGCTCGCCCTTGCAGTCGTGGGAACGTTATAATGTGACGGTCAATCCCACTATTCGTTGGTAAAAGA
>NW_013666392.1:365983-368503 GCF_000517525.1 Limulus polyphemus
AAAATCTAGATTTCTATTCGGTTTATATAAAACTAGGTAAACCCCAACTCCACATGTTTTAAACCAGCTTTTTTAAGAAAGAAACTAATTAAGAAAGATACTATAGTTATGGTATGGAACTATGGTTATTATGCACAGTTGAAATACTAATTAAAACCATATTTTAAGATTTAGGTTTAGAATGAGCTAGAAAGTGTTCCAGGAAATTTCTTTTTGTGATGTTTTGTGGGATTAAATTAAGATTATTGATTGAAACAATCCCAAGTTAATTTGCATTGAGCTATATTTTGGTGAATTTCAAGTTTTTAGGTAAAGTACATTAACTAATGTGTTTGGAGAGCTGAGTTATCGCTCAGTTTCTTCTTGAGCAGGAATTAACTGCTATAACAGTAAAAACTTTTGTTAATTTCTAGTTAAAAATAGTACTTATATATTTATTTTGAGCTTAAGTAGGAATCAAAACAATATTCCAGTCAGCGGGAAGCCAAACTTTTTACGAATGTATAAATTGTGGACGTGGATATTTCTTGAATTATTATTATTATCTAGGTTAGAAATAATAGTAAAACATATTATGCACTCTTTAAGGTAGGTTTGGTGATTAGGATGCTCGACTCACAATTTGCAGGTCGCGGGTTCGAATCCCCGTCACACAGAACGTGCTAGCCCTTTCAGCCGTAGAGGTGTTATAATGTGACGGTCAATCCCACTATCCGTTAGTAAAAGAGTAACACAAGAGTTGGCGGTGGGTGCTGTTGACTATCTGTCTTCGCTCTAGCCTATCATTGCTAAATTATGGACGACAGTATAGCTTCGTATAGCTTTGCGCGAAATTCCAAAGAAACCAAACTACTATCTTTTGCCAACAACGAAAAAAAAAGAAAAGAAAAAAAGAAACGGTAGCAATACACTTAGAATTGAATCGATCTGCATTTCATTGTACAAAATTATCTGGAAAATCTTTACGTTATGTGTTCATTTGAAATATTATAGACTTAAGAGCAAAAGAAATTGTCGAGTCAGGCTTAAAACTACGAAAATAACTATTATTTTTCTGACTGTAAAATTTAAAAAGATATTTCGTTTTTTATATACGTTTTAACTCTCATATTCGGAAACCTAAGTCGTACATGACATCTATAACGTTAAGCTAGAAAACAGTGACTTTAGTGTTTACACGTAGTATTTTAAATCATTATTCAAGCCCAAATCGAAACATGTAGTTTCACAAAATATTCTACTACAATTTTTATTTTCTTCATTTTTGATAACTTTCGCATACAGCGAAGGTAGCATAATAAAATGTAACAACCTTCTGAACGTTTTTCATATATATATATATATATTAATGAAACCTACTTTCCTGATTTAATGATGTTCCGAGAAAATAAGTAGACTCTGCGTAATTTAATGTACTGAAGCTAATATTAAATTTCGAATATCTTCAAGATCTACATTAAACGTTCTCCGATGGGAATAAGATATACGAGTACACTTTAAGGTCCAGTAAGCCATTAGGTGAGATTAAAACATTAAAACAAAGTTTTATTGCACACACAAGCTATGTCGTAAATACGATATCCAAAACAGAAATTCTCTTGCTGGTTGATTTATTCTAACGTGCAGTAAATTCATTCGTATGAACAAGCTCTATTTTACATACCATTGACAACCATTTCAGCTGTATAATTAGTTGAAGCAGCGTTATTCTTGGCTAAGCACGTGTAATTTCCTTTATCTTTGAATCGAACTTCTTTTAGAAATAATGTCGAAGAGAATTCATTATTGTTTTCAATCACCATGTTGTCTTCCTGGACCAATGAACTGTTATTCTTCAACCAGCTGATTCTGATTGGCAGGTCTCCATCAAGAATAGAGCAAGTAATGGTAATTCTCATACCTTCTCGAAGATTTGGCGGGAAGACAAACGGACTGATAACAGGAGGAACTAAAACACATCAAATATATCAAGTAATGCTTAGGAAAATAAATTAATAAATAACGATATACAGCTAAAACTGTTAAAAACGAAAAAGTTCGATATCCAGCTCAAGTGATTATTTATTGTTGTATTAGTGTTCTGAAAAATTAGATATATTCAACTTTACATTTAGATGGTCTTGTGTAATCGGTCTCTGCACTATAGTTGATAAAGTTTTTGTTATAGACGTGTGTTTTACCAGTGTTATAGACGTGTATTTTACCAGTGTTATAGACGTGTATTTTACCAGTGTTATAGACGTGTGTTTTACCAATGTTATAGACGTGTGTTTTACTAGTGTTATAGACGTGTATTTTACCAGTGTTATAGACGTGTGTTTTACCAATGTTATAGACGTGTGTTTTACCAGTGTTATAGACGTGTGTTTTACCAATGTTATAGACGTGTGTTTTACCATGTTATAGACGTGTGTTTTACCAGTGTTATAGACGTGTAGTTTTACCAATGTTATAGTACGTGTATTTACAGTGTTATAGTACGTGTGTTTACCAATGTTATAGACGTGTGTTTACCAGTGT
>NW_013666392.1:368524-386584 GCF_000517525.1 Limulus polyphemus
GTTATAGACGTGTGTTTACCAATGTTATAGACGTGTATTTATCAGTGTTATAGACGTGTGTTTTACCAGTGTTATAGACGTGTATTTTACCAGTGTTATAGACGTGTATTTTATCAGTGTTATAGACGTGTGTTTTACCAATGTTATAGACGTGTGTTTTACCAGTGTTATAGACGTGTGTTTTACCAATGTTATAGACGTGTATTTTATCAGTGTTATAGACGTGTGTTTTACCAATGTTATAGACGTGTGTTTTACCAGTGTTATAGACGTGTATTTTATCAGTGTTATAGACGTGTGTTTTACCAATGTTATAGACGTGTGTTTTACCAGTGTTATAGACGTGTGTTTTATCAGTGTTATAGACGTGTGTTTTACCAATGTTATAGACGTGTGTTTTACCAGTGTTATAGACGTGTGTTTTACCAATGTTATAGACGTGTGTTTTACCAATGTTATAGACGTGTGTTTACCAGTGTTATAGACGTGTGTTTTACCAATGTTATAGACGTGTATTTTATCAGTGTTATAGACGTGTGTTTTACCAATGTTATAGACGTGTGTTTTACCAGTGTTATAGACGTGTGTTTTATCAGTGTTATAGACGTGTGTTTTACCAATGTTATAGACGTGTGTTTTACCAGTGTTATAGACGTGTGTTTTACCAATGTTATAGACGTGTGTTTTACCAATTTTGAACATTTTTTTCTCAAATTAGCAATGTAAAACATACTACTACATCATTTAAAGTTTTTGTTTATTTGTAAATGTGTAATTGAAAATTCATCGGTTTGGTATAACATTAAATGTATTCAGTCAATACGTCGAAGTTTGTGAATAAAGAGTATAATTTTAGGATTATAAGTTTTGAAGATCTGATGCTAAACTACTGAATTTCAAAACTAGCCATGAATGTAGTATCTTGAATTTCCCAGTTGTACATGGATATGAATATAAATAAATAAATATATGTATGTATACATATACATAATAAATTAATGAAATATATGTATACATATATATATACAAAATAATACGTGTGTTTCTATTGTAAATAGTCATTTCATGGTATATAATCTTGATTTTCTTATAGTTTCACACAGACTACAAGTTCGACGTATACAAACCCAGCCAAATACAACTGATGGTATTGATCTAAAAGTCTTAAAGGAGGTCGTATGTGTACAATTATACGTTATATCAAGACGTTGTGTTGTTGTTTTATTTTTCTCGAATATTATTCTATCGATAATTGATGCAATAATAATATGATAAATCTATTATCTAATGCTAATTTGTGGTAATATAACTTATAAATAGTTGCAAACTATAGGAATACAATATATAAAAATGAATGTATTAGTTACTCTATAAACTGCATCAGTAATGCAAGACATTTCTCACAAATGATCTACAAATTTTGAGGTTTTTAAATGTAGCCTAATCAATAAGAAGGCAGATAAGGAGCGGAGGGATTGTGGAGGTAAAGGCGATATTTTAGTTTGCCCCCTTTGTTTATACATATAACCATAAATAATTTGAAATAATTTGTTTTTTATTATTTTAGTGTTTAGTTGATACAAAGTGTCTGAATAAACTATTAAATACACGTATTAAAGATATTTGAAAACTAAAGTTTTATATATATATATATCCACATGTATGTTTCATAGCTGTTTGATTTAAAGTATATAAAGATGATAAAATATATGTTAAACTTCTGCACTTCGTAAAATGATGAATAAATGGTTAGAAATGATTAACGATCGAGAAAATTTTTTAACAATCTCATCTGTATGGTAGGATAAGTTACTGGCTGAAAACTGTTACGCAAAAGAAGTGGCTTACCAAGTACTTTGACATTGATTTCTTCAGAATAACTTTCTCCTTTATTATTGGTCGCTATGCAACTATATGCACCTTCATCACTTTTCTTTTCCATATCTTGGATGAATAGAGTTCCGTTAGGATGAACGGTTTGTCGACCACTCTGAGGAAGTGATAAGCCTCCTATGCAATTCAGATTTTCATTATAACGAGTTAGAAAGGGAAAAAAGTAATTAAAAAAATACTAAAAAATCAACTGCACTGGATTGTAATTATTTGCTTTGTTTACTGTTACCAGCTAGTTATGGGAAAATAGTTGCTTTTAATAAAACAAATTAGACGAGTAAAAACACTTATAAAAACTGATTCAATTACATATAATAACAACATAGCTTCAATTCAAATTTCATAACTATTAATATTTTATTTAATTGGCTATTCTTTGTGCTGCTCTAAAATTATTTAATTGGCTATAATTTGTGCTGCTCTAAAAAGATTTAATTGGCTTTTCTTCGTGCTGCTATAAAAGGATTTAATTGGCTATTCTTTGTGCTGCTTTAAAAGGATTTAATTGGCTATTTTTTGTGCTGCTCTAAAAGGATTTAATAGGTTATTTTTTGTGCTGCTCTAAAAAGATTTAATTGGCTATTTTTGTGCTGCTCTAAAAATAATCTAATTGGCTATTTTTTGTGTTGTTCCAAAAATAATTTAATTGGCTATCTTTTGTGTTGCTCTAAAAGGATTACTGTGTTTGGCTTTTAAGAACTTGTTCCTTTCTAAATTTTGCTGATTATTGTTCTAAGAATCATTACTGTTTCCTTCCATAAGGAATAAAGTAATGTATATATTTCTCATGGTGCTATTCTTGACCTACCAAACAAAATGATATTATGTCGTTAATCTTAGATTGTACTCGTTGTTATCTTATGTAAAACGACTAACTATTTTCTTGTACTTCTGACATTTTTGTTCCAGAAGTAAGTTTTTTTTTTCATACATACTTTTCAGTATATGGAATTATTTAACACTCGAAAGAATCTAAATTTAGTGATAAGTAATTCATTATTACAAGCGAATAATTAAATTGGGTATTATGAATATATATTCTTCTTCTTGTTAGTTTCCCTTTATTTAAACCACACGGAAATCATGCCCCACAGAAGACCCAAATATTTATTTATCACATACTTACCCTTATGCCAGGTTACTGAATCAATAGGATACCCAGCATATGGACACGAAAGTTCAAACGTATCCCCAACCAAGACAGAGACGTTGTTCATGGGCTTGACATAAGGTGAACCATAAATATTCAATCTCGCCCAATGAGATAGAGTGGCTACAGCGTTGCGTGCAACACATTTATAAATTCCACCGTCTTCAGTCCTTAACGACGTAATGTTTACAAAACTGTTGACGTAACCATCATTAGTGACGAAATCCCCGATTCGAAACCTGAGGTTTTCGTTGATTGGTGCGCCATCTAGAAACCATGTTATTTGTGGCAAAGGGCTGCCTGTAGCAACACACTTGAGAGACACAGATGCATCTGGAGCTAAGATTTCTGAAGAGAAGGTTGAAGAAAAGCCCGGAGGATCATCTGTAAATCAAAACCCATTCATCATGATGTATAATCTATAAGTCAGCCTTGTCAACCCTGGTCATGCTCTAAAATGATTGATGCGACAACCATGGAAACAAGAATATAGATCAATTCTAGGGAAAGTATACACATCAAACAGGGAAAACAAACAGAAAATAATAGAAAGGAAAGAACTAAAACAATTTAGAAGCGTTTTCAATACCTATTTTTTGAAATATAACCTAAAAAGTAAAACAAAAGCACATATATACATTATATTTAAGTTAAAACGAACAATTAAGTACAACTTAATAAAAACTTTAATTAACATATTTTAATAATTGATTTATTTCAATATTATATAAAACGATGAAAACAACAGTGTTAATAAAAATATGATACTTCCTTCACCAATTATATATTTATTCAAGCTTAAAAAACTTTTAATAACAGTGAAGGAATCTTGTCAAAATCGAAAATACTGAAATTTTTCCTAATTTGAAAGGTTCGATATGTCTATAAGTTGGACAACTTTCCAGGCTCTTGAATAAAATAAATTGTCCAAAATGGATTTTTCTAAGGCTTTTATTAATTGAATAAAATGCGTTTATTGAATTACCTCCCAGCGACAAAGCTCTTGATGCTTGCGCGCTTTCAAATTCGTTTGACACAAAACACTGGTACATTCCTTTGTCTTCTCGCAAAACAGGACTAATTTCCAAGACCTCTCTTGTTAAATAATGAACTCGATTATTTGCCAATAGAGGGCGCTGGTTCCTAAGCCAAACGATAGACTGAACAGGATAGCCGGTAATGCTGCAGTTCATTACCACAGTTTGCCCATCTTGCACTTTAATAGATTCAGGTAAAACGAGCACTGAGAGTGGAGCTGAAAAACGGGAGAACAAAACAAGAGTATCAAATAATTAGATACAATATCTGATAAGCAAAATACGGTAACCATTAGCACCTATGTTTATAAATTTAAATAAATACGTTTGTAAAAACTTCCCATAAGAATGTTGCGGTAAAATTTATATTTTGCTACACTAACAAAACTTAATATAATTAAGATATACAGTAATGATCTAGTATGGCAGTTCAACTATTAAACCATGACAAGATCAATTGTTTTAGGATGAGAAAAAACAAACAACAAGCAGAAAATTATTACAAGTAGCACAAGAAATGTTGAAAATAACCAGAATAGTAAGTTCAATATACTATATATCTATATATATACACACACACACGGTAGCAGATGGAGCTATAAACTAATGGAGGGATGAGTTCATAAGAAATAAAAACATTCATTCATGATGCTAAGATTTAAACAGCCAGTTTAAAGATCAGTTCTTTTCCTCTTAGCTGTGTTCTTAGAAAGATGTGTTAAAGTAATCACATTAAAATGTTTTGTACCCTGGTCAGATTTGCTGAAATAATAAACTGTGCAATAGATTAGGCAACTAAGTGCAGGTGAAACAAATTTTAATGGAATAAGTTTACTTAATGTTCTTTACTAATGTTATCTGATCATTGTAAGGACATGTGTTCCATTTACTAATTGCAGTGTGTGTGTGTGCCAGGAGAGTTCGGTTGTTTGGTTACGAACTAATAGGTCCCTGATGCAGTACCTCTATTAGAAGAGATGAGAGGTTAAGAAAGCATTCAACCTGTATACTGTCCTACTCTACAATGTCAAAGTTTTCAAGCAGAATGTGGATAAATTGTTTGTTTAATGGGTGATAGCTACAGCTAAGAAACGTATGTTCATATCATTTTAGTAACAAAAGCTCCTTTACTGGAGTAAGGCGCTGTTGTTGGTAGATTAATTTGTTTTTATACGTACAATGGAGAGGAGTCAGCTGTGTAGTGTCCAGATATTCGCTAAGAGTTAAATCAAGAGTCTCAGTGTGATCAGGTACATCTTTATATTCTGAATTTGGTGGTATTATATTATGGTATTATATTCTGAATTGGGTGGTATTATGTTATGGTATTGTATTCTGAATTGGATGTTATTATATTATGATATTATATTCTGAATTGGGTGGTATTATGTTATGGTATTATATTCTAAATTTGGTGGTATTATGTTATGGTGGTATATTCTGAAATGGGTGGTATTATGTTATGGTATTATATTCTGAATTGGGTGGTATTATGTTATGGTATTATATTCTGAATTTGGTAGTATTATGTTATGGTATTATATTCTGAATTTGGTGGTATTATATTATATTATTATATTCTGTATTTGATGGTATTATTTTATGGCATTATATTCTGTATTTGGTGGTATTATATTATGATATTACTTTATGGCATTATATTCTGTATTTGGTATTATATTATGGTATTATATTCTGTATTTGGTGGTATTATATTATGGTATTATATTCTGAATTTGATGGTATTATGTTATGGTATTATATTCTGAATTTGGTGGTATTATATTATATTATTATATTCTGTATTTGATGGTATTATTTTATGGAATTATATTCTGTATTTGGTGGTATTATATTATGGTATTATATTCTGAATTTGATGGTATTATATTCTGAATTTGATGGTATTATATTCTGTATTTTCGGTGGTATTATATTTTGTATTTTCGGTGGTATTATATTATGGTATTATATTCTGTTTTGGTGATATTATATTATGGTAGTTGTTTTCTTTGTTTTTAACATGACAAACCTTAGAAATTCGATTACCTCATTAAAAAAAGAAAGAAGATGAAATAATGCACGTTATTTTATGCAAAGTTCCATATTTTGCTGGTCAGAGCCTTACCATTGTAGATATATAAATTATCAAATGTAAACATGTCACTTCTTTAAGAAATACTGATAATTCATTAATGTTTCATTATACATACATATATATATATAGGTAGCTAACAACTCTCATACAATGACGTTTTACCCGTGACAAACAGTTTCGTTTTCACGTGCATCATTATACATATATAAAGGCAGATAACAATTCTATAAAGATGTTTTACCCGTGACTAACAGCTTTGTTTTCACGCGCTGCTCTCCCATGCTGTTGTTGACCACACATACGTATTGACCCGTGTCCCAGACTCGAGACGGCGTTAACATTAACGTCCCCATATGGATGTCGATCCTTCCATTTGGCTGTATATTACGAAACTTGGAACCGTCCTGCTGAAACCACTGATACGAAGGGACGGGATAACCTTCTGCAGTACAAGGAAGATGAACCGTTTCTCCCTCCTTCACCTGGATTTGTTGCCTACTATTTTTGATTCTAGGAGGAAAGTTGCTGTGAGGTTCTGAAACAGAAAGTTTGATAATCAAAGAAAGAAGGAAATGAAAGTTTACGCTACCTTACATATTTTAATGCTTAAATAAGTAGGGCTCATGCACTCTTCAATTGTGACTTACATTAATAAGAGATTAAATAATAACAATAACAACTTAGATGATTCATCGAATTTGTATTCTCACCGAAAGATTTCAAAAACATAAATATTTGACAACTAAATATTTCTAATAACGAATGAACATATTCTGTAGTATGTTTGTTTGTTTGTTATTAAACACAAAGATACGCATTGAGCTATCTGTGATGTACTCACCGGGCGTATTGTCACTTTAGTCTCCCCTCCTCAGTGGAACAGCGGTATGTCTGAATATACCCGTGGTGGGAAGAGCACAGATAGCCCATTGTGTAGCTTTGTGCTTAATTACAAACAAACAAACAAAACACTTTAGTCTATTTCCGCAATAATACTGAGGTTTTTATTTGGGGATGCACTTCAACAAAAAGATAGACCGAAAATACGAAAATACTTTATACAAGTGAAAATAGCTGATGAAGCCATGCAACTGACAACCGGGTGTAAGTAGTTAGCTAATACAAATAACCCATTAGTTTTAACACAGGAATGAAGAGTTTGATCTTATCACACTAACTGCTCTTATTTTATATCTTTTTTTTATTTCAGTGACTTAATCATGTACGTACCAGAAATTATGAGACGTCCTCCATTTATACTCCGTTTTAATTCTCCACTAATGACGTGTTTTGTTTGACAAAAGTAGCGATGTTTTCCACTAAGCAATAAATCATTCTGACTAACAACGGTAATAAGAAGTTCTCCAGTAAGTACAACCATGTGACTGCTCTCTGCAATATAAAAAATGTTTTTTAAATAGTTTCATACATTAAACAACAACAAATGCAACCCACTAAGTTTACTTATCGCATGTTTCGCAGTTTAAAGAACTAGAAATAGCTGTTGTTTGTTTTAGAGCAAAGCCACTGAGGGGAATCGAACCTTGGATTTTAGCGTCGTACCGTTGTCCCATCGGGGGACATAGAAGTAGATACACGTATGAATATCAGTAATCATTGAACTTTGCTTGCAATAAATCTAGACAATGATATACATCTATATATATAAAAGAGGAAGTTTGTTTATTTGTTTATTTTGTTCGCTGTAGGAAACCAAACGGTTGAACTTACAAATTTTAAAATAACTTCAAAATAACCAGTTTTTTACAAGAAATTTAATGGTGCTATTTATTTTGTATTTGGTGTAGTATTTAATGACGAAATTGACAATTAATGATTATTGCGCCATTTTCTTGTAATAAACATACAAACATAAGCACGTTTTTTTGCACATGGAAAGCGTTATGGCGGGAGACACTCAGATCACCTTGCTGTCAATTCGGTATTTCCAAAAACAGTTTTCTTTAAATAGTGCTAAGTGGTTTCATAAGTGATTTAGTAACTTTGTGAATTGCAAATTATTGTTTAGCGATACAGGTGATTATGCCACCCAAGAAACGCTCTTTCTATAGAAAGTCTTCTGCCGCTAAAAGAATGCAAGCACAAAGAGCAGCTGAAACAGAAGAAGAACGCAATCAAAGACTTCAAGCCCAAGCTGCAAGACAGGCTGCTCAAATACAGGTAGAGACTTTGGAACAACATAAAGTTAGACTTCGAGCTCAAGCTGAAAGGCAGGCTACTCAAAGACAGCAAGAAACTGTTGAACAGCACAAAGGCAGAGTTCAGTCAGAATCATCAAGGCAAGCTGGATATAAACAACAAAAACTTCTGAACAACGTCAAACCAGACTTCAAGCACAAAAAATTAAGACAAATAACTTACAGAGAGCAAGAAACAGAGGAGCAACATGATGTACGACTTCAGGCTCAAAGAACAATATAAGCTCAAACACGATCTAATTTCAAATAAAGCTTTGTTTGATTAAATGCTTTTTTATTTTTCAAATCACAGCTTTTGTCTACTTACTAAATAATTTGCTGAAAAAAATACTGATCTATACATTTCAAATCTAAATGTTCACCGTGCAACGCCGGGTAACTCAGCTAGTATATATATATAAAGATGAAATGTGTGTTTGTTTGCAACCTAACTCCTCCGAGCATATTGGGCCAAATCTTAACCAAAATGTGTATGTACATACTATGAACTATGGGAAATATTCTAAGTGGGTCAAAATTGAACTTAACCTTTTTTCTATTTTGTTTGTTTGAAGTTATGCACAAAGCAACACAATGGGTTATCTGTGCTCTGCCCACCTCGGGTGTCAAAACCCGGTTTCCAGCGTTGTAAGTCCGCAGACATGCCGCTGTGCCACTGATGGGCTATTTCTATTTTGTAAAGCCTGTTGGTTAATTACTTCCAGCCTATTAAGTCAATCTCAAACAATCTTGGGAGGTTGACACTTTAGACAATGTTGAATATTCTAAAGGGATTCAAGGTCAAAATATTAAGGTTGCTGGATTGTTTCTCAAACAACCGTGCTTTTCTCATGGTCAATGAGATGTAAGGTGTTTAAGGGTGGGATCACTCAAAATCTTTATTTGTTGGTAAATAGAAAGCAAACTGCAAATGTTTTTTATGAAGAAGCTTTGTTATAATTTTAAAATTTTGAGATAAAGTTTATATTCTAGTTATTGCTCTGAAATAGGTGATTACTGTTAAACGTACATCGTTTTAATTAACTTTGAACATTCCCGTCAGTTGACAGGTATTTCAGATTGCATATTATATATAAATTTCTGACAAGCTAACGTGTGCAGATATTTTGTAAAAATTGGAATCTTAAGCCTGAGCGGAACCTTATGTGACACACGGACTAAGCGGCCAGCCAAGTCAGAAACCAAAAGTATTCACTCCCAAATTTAGAACTGTTGACCGGAGAAGATTGTAAGGAATTACCCATAAGCTATGTTTCATGGGTATGACGTAAAAATAACTTTTGAAGTAGAAACTAATATAATTCTCTATACTTTGACACCAACAGGTTTTAAATCAGAGCAAGTTCGGTTCCTTTTGACATGTTTTTTGGATCGGCAGGTAGTACTTTCATTAAGATCAATTGATCTAGTAATAAATAAGCACTGATTAGATATCGACTATAAAAACCTTTACTTAAAGTTATTTAACCACCTTATGCTTTACATTATAATCGGTAGGGCCTGCTGATGATGGATTGGGTAGTAAGGGGCCTTACCGATTGTGATGTAAGGGTTAAGGTAGTTAAATAACTTTAAGTAAAGGTTTTTATAGTCGATATCTAATCAATGCTTATTTGCCAATGATGGATTGGGTAGTAAGGAATAAGCACTGATTAGATATCGACTATAAAAACCTTTACTTAAAGTTATTTAACACCTATGCTTTATATTACAATCGGTAGGGCCTGCTGGTGATGGATTGTGTAGTAAGGAACAAGCACTGATTAGATATCGACTATAAAAACCTTTACTTAAAGTTATTTAACCACCTTATGCTTTATATTACAATCGGTAGGGCCTGTTGATGATGGATTGGGTAGTAAGGAATAAGCACTGATTAGATATCGACTATAAAAACCTTTACTTAAAGTTATTTAACCACCTTATGCTTTATATTACAATCGGTAGGGCCTGCTGATGATGGATTGGGTAGTAAGGAATAAGCATTGATTAGATATCGACTATAAAAACCTTTACTTAAAGTTATTTAACTACCTTAACCCTTACATCACAATCGGTAAGGCCTGCTGATGATGGATTGGGTAGTAAGGAATAAGCACTGATTAGATATCGACTATAAAAACCTTTACTTAAAGTTATTTAACTACCTTAACCCTTACATCACAATCGGTAAGGCCTGCTAATGATGGACTGGGTCTAACATCAGCCATCTATAGATGTGCCAATGCTACAAAAAAGCACAATAAACACGTTTTTAAAAGGAAAAATAATTGATAATAACAAAAGCGTAACTATTTTATGATACAAAGACACATTATAGTCTTTGTTTAGTTCTCAAAAGTTCAAATTTTAGATAGTGTGCTAAGAGTACAAGATACAGAAACACTTTGTATGGCAGTGATCGTTCTGTCCAACAATGCAAAAAAACATGAACCTCAAGAAATAAAAAAGATCTAAAATGTACATCAAGAAGTTAAACACAGTAAAAACTTTGAATAAATTCCTATCAAGTACATCAGTTGATAAATACAACAATGATGATTGAATATATTCCTATTTTATTTCATCATTCGAACAAACACATCATTGAAAATAGAAGTTGCTATTACAAATACATCAGTCGAATAAACAGAACTATTAAAATGTAATAAATTGCTATTAGGTACCAAAGTTCAATAAACACAACGATAAAGGTTGTATAAATTACTATAAAGTACAAAAGTCCAATAAGCACAACGATAAAGGTTGTATAAATAACTATTAAGTACAAAAGTCCAATAAGCACAACGATAAAGGTTGTATAAATAACTATTAAGTACAAAAATCCAATAAGCACAACGATAAAGGTTGTATAAATTACTATTAAGTACAAAAGTCCAATAAGCACAACGATAAAGGTTGTATAAATTACTATAAAGTATAAAAGTCCAATAAGCACAACGATGAAGGTTGTATAAATTGTTATTAGGTACAAACGTCCGATAAGCACAACGATAAAGGTTGTATAAATTGCTATTAGGTACAAACGTCCGATAAGCACAACGATAAAGGTTGTATAAATTGCTATTAGGTCTTCCATAGAAGAGAAACAAAAATTGATATTGAATGAATTGATGTTTAGTTTGTTTGTTTGATAAAAAATATTTCACTTACAACATTATCTGATTTATCTACACATTGTATGATAGCGATGATGATGACGATGGATTAATTTATCTTCAAATTTCAGGGATCATTATGTGAATCTAAAAGTGAATTAATTAATTAAATAATTTTTAAATAACTTTTCAAATTTCCTATACTTGTAATATACTTGAAGTAAAATTATAACTTTACCGACATTTATGTAATCAAATTAATATATAGAAAGCAACGGTATTAATGTAAGTCGGACGTTTGAAACTAATGTACTACATAATGGCTGGAGACGGCTTAATAATGGCTGGAGACGGCTTAAATGGGTAATGAAGAAAAACTTTAATATAACTTTAACATGACAGCAAATGTACAACGTTTCGACAAGGTTTTGTCATAATCAGGTACCAATGTACTACATATAATATTTAATATAGAGGTATATATATATACATATTAGGGTTGAAAACTTTAATGGACTGCAACTGCCTGTTGAAAGAAAAGGAGATGACGTTTCGTCTCCTATACTGAGGTCTTCTTCAGGCTTCTCCTTTCCTTTCAACAGGCAGTTGAAGTCCATTAAAGTTTTCAACCCTGCCATATGTACTCTTCCTTAAGTTCCACTGAGACAATGTATACTTATTGTTAGTGTATGAAGAAGCTAAATATAGCTAAATTGCTGTATACACCAACTATATATAAACATGACTTTTAGACGAGTGCTCAGATTTGTTTTGGCAAAAACAAATATTTTTGAATTTTCACTTCAGTGGAATAAAGTTTTAAAGATTCACTATTATGCGAACAAAGTATTCCACCATATATGTATTGAACATGATTGAGTCAGATTTAACACTATGAGAGAGTATAGTATCTTTATTTTTAAGTTGAAGAAACGCGTTATAAAATCTATTTTCTTATTTTAGTGGTCGGTTATTTCAGATATGTTTCAAATAAACATGATTATGATGTTTTTCTTGTATGCTATGGTAAAAATAGTACTAATAAGTTTTAGACTATGCTATGGTAAAAATAGTAATAATAAGTTTTAGACTATGCTTGTGATTTCGATAAATGAAATCCGTCTAACCACTATCCAAAAAGATACCAACGTATTGACGTAAGTGTCATTGATAAGTTTTAAACCACACAAATAGTCGACATTAAAATTAAAGTTTTTGTGGATTAAATAATGTATAGTATTTAAATTTCAAACGTCAGAGATGCGTAATAGTTAAAGCTTGATGTTGTATCTGAGGCGGTATAATCCGTTTATAAAAAAAGTTCACCCAGAGAAGCTGGGATTTTTAGATTATTCACAAATTGGGATTTTTGTATTGTTATGTCGAATAAGGAGATCTATAAGTATAACAACATTTTTCTGTTTGTTATTTAATATAAAAATAAAGAAAACATTATCAAATGGTGCTATTTTATGATAGTTATGAGCGTTGGGCTAACCGTACATTTTGGCTCAGCGTAATTGTTAAGTGCCATTTATCAAACTTATTCTAACTTTTGCAGCATTCGTTTACTTTAGCAGAGAACACGAAGGATTTCTGGTTGCATTATTCCTAAAATGGTTCGTCTTTAACGATGCTGTATAACTAAAAAACAAAAAAAACAAACTTTTCTTATGTTGTTAAAAAGTAAAATGATCATATTATATCCGAGTATTCTATCTAAGTTGAACCGTGTAACTACAGAAAGTTTGTCTTGAAAACTAGGCCTCCTTATTGAGAAATACAAGAATCTGTAATCAAAAAATTCACGTACTGTAACTACATGTTCTTGCCTTTTTTTGAGCTACAAGTATCATAAGTGAGGTACATGGAAAAAGGTCTTATTTGTTTCACTTCCTAGCATTGATCTTGTGGTAAAGTTCGCAAAAATAACCCACAATAATAAGAGTACAAATTAATAAAATGTAATTTATATTTACACATGGATAACTACAATGTTTACTGTCCGTTTATAAATGAAGAATGAGATTTTTTGTAATTATATTTCACACCCTACATAAACAAGTCACAATGTATATCTTGTATAACGTTAATATTTTATTTGATTTTTAAACGTCACCACAATAATTAATAAAGGACTGTAGCTTTTTTTTTCTGAATATTTTGATAATGTAAGCATAAGTATTAACATTACGACGAATACGTGACCGCCAGATGGTGCTTTGTATAATAAAAATGGCCACCCATGCGAATTCTATGTTAATTACAATTTACACAGAGAAAGCGACATACGTTATCATATTGAAACGGATGTAAAATAAGTTTATATATAAATTTGGCTTATTATCATTTTCAAAAAATTAAATTACAATAATTATACTCGAAAGCTTATTTGTTACAAGAGTAAATAACATTAGGTAAATGACTACAGTTTGAAATATGCCCAGCTTGCGACCTCAACCCAAATAATGTACTTATATCAATACATTTATAAAACTTTCGATTGCATTTATATACAAGCCACACCTCTACCTGCACAACAGCTGGGCTCTGTATATCTATTTTAGGAAAAGTGTGAGAAAATGATAGTGATTTATGTAGTTGAAGAGATTTGTTTTTCTACTTGTATCTTTTAAGTCAAGTTCAACTTTGGTGGCTATATTTTATCTGGATAATATAGCTTTAAAATCAGCTCCTATATTTTCAAATAGAAGAGTTATTAAAGTTAAACAAATACATTCGCACCGATACAGTTTCCTCACATCCTCTGGTAATATCAATTTGAATAATAAACAAATGTATTTATGAAGAAATTCTACCGCGCTGCTCCTTCTAATGGTCGTTGTTTGTGGAATGTTGCGGGAAGTCACTCAAGACTAGCTGTGCATAGTCGCTCCTAATTTTGAGGTAGCAGACTAGAAAGAAGGAAGCTAGACAACACCACCCACTGCTAACTCGTGGGCTATTCTAATCGAAGAGTTGGATTTAACCGTCACTTTTATAATGAACCCACGGCCCCCAAGTGCGGATCGCGAATTATTATTTGTTTTTTTTTGGGGGGGGGGGGATAGGGCTCAAACCACGGAACCTCAAATTCATACTCACTTTCTAATGATGAATGTTTGTTTGTTTGAAGTTAAGCTACACAATGGGCTATTTGTGCTCTGCTCACCACGGGTATGGAAAACCGATTTCTAGCGTTGTTAGTTCGCAGACATACCGCTGTGCCACTGGGTTGGGGCTTATAATGATAGGAGTACAAAAAGAAATTGAATCATTTCAAGAGCTTATGAATCTCAGTCCAAAAACCCAATAACAACAATATTCTCTGTCTAACAGATCTTATATACATTTGTTGGTCTGGCACAGACTGTTGGTTAGGATACTTGACTCGCACTTTGCGGTTCGCGAGTTCGAATCCCGCATTCAAACATGCTCGCTCTTTCAGCCGTGAGGGCATTATAATGTGACGGGCTATCCTACTATTCGTTGCTAAAGAGTAGCTCAAGAGTTGACGGCGGGTGGTGTTGACTTGTCTATCACTTCAAAATTAGGGACGGCTAACGCAGATTACTCTAGAGTAGCTTTGCGCGAAATGCAACAAAACAAAACAGGCAGCATGCCTATATCTATATTAAAAAAAGTTAAGACATGATATAGGCACAAATAGTTGTTCCAAGCTTTTACTGTTATTATTTTTCCGGGTGTAAAATTTTCAGTTTGGATATTGTTAGAATAAAGTTAAACTAAATTGACACACAGCTGTATGATTCGTTTATACAATAACTGTAAGTACATTATCAGGAATGTAGACATATAGTCAAGCATTTCACGTTCAAATCATTAGTTTCACACTCATCAAACCACATCAGAAGTTTTCAGTCATTTATACGTGCAGTTTGTGCTGTCGTGTTTTCTTGGTTTCATTTGAAGTACGTGGTTTTCACACTGCTCGTTTGCTTCCTATGTCAATTCTCGCGACGTTCTTAACACTTGAAGATAGCTTACTCCTGATCACTGTTGGAGGAATAGGTCAATTAGAGCACAGTATGACAGCTGTTGCACCTTACAACCCTGTCTAATCGATTTTTCTCTTGGCCTGCCAGTGGCAGTTGGCGGCCACAGTTTTAATAGTGTCATACGTATTCCCTTCCAATTACCACTGCTCATATACTTTGATGGCAGATGTCTTTGAACAGCTGATAAAGAAGAAACGGTCTTTGGTAACCACGTTCCTGCTAGACGAGTACCTATTATCCCCCCCCCCCCACACACACTTTGAAATTAGGAGAGATCCCTCTTCTCTCCCACTGTTTTGCGGAATAAACATGATACGACTACTTATACTAATATATAGTGTTCAACCAATCACATCACATTACACATCACACGACCAAACCACTTCACATCTGTATAAAAAAAAAAATGTTTTAGAGATTTGTGTGTTTGTGTAGAGGAGAGAAAGGACGAGATCCCAATAGCGTAGCCAGTTAGTGTACATATGTTTTCTAGCGATGCCTGTCTGTATGTATTTGCATTAACACAAATGAATTGACAGAGTTCACACATATGCTACCGATTTATGAAGCGAATGCAAACTTTCTTTTCACACACAGAGACAATTTTGTACTCTTATGTATACACACTTTACTCTTTAAATAAAAAAAAAATCGAGTGTTCAGTCTACAAAGTAAGAGAGCTTCAAAATCTCTTTCGGCATGATGTTTGTGTGTGTAAACAAAATCTCCACCAAACTGTTTTCCTCATCTGAAGAGATATTTGAATAAAATTTCCCTGGACTGATGAAAGTTGAAAAAGTTCGAAACTGCAGTACTCGGCTGATCAATAAAAAACTTGTTACATTATATAAGCACATGGTTTCCATATTTTGAGCGCAAGTATTATTAAAACAAGGTTCATTAAAGTATTCTAAGTATAGAACTAAGAATTTGGAACTACACTTATTAGTAACAATTCCAGTGTAAGTTTACTGAAATTAAATAAATAGGATTGGAGAACTAATGTAGAAAACTTCCAAACTTTAAGGTGCAACAATTAGTCAAAGTATAGGCAAAAACACATTATTTGATAATTATTTTTCTAAACGTTTTAATTTTCAAATAGTGTAGCAAAACACAATAATAGAAATTTGGTTAATTTTCTAAAGTTTGGATGTGTGGGTGTTTTATTATGTAGCAAAGCCACATCAAGCTATTTGCTGTGTTCACCGAGGGGAATCGAACCCCTGATTTTAGCGTTGTAAATTCGTAGGCTTACCGCTGTCCCACCGGGGTACCTAACGTTTGGAAATTAAATTATCTAGAATTTTAAAAGATTGTATTCTTTCATTAAACTATATTGAATTTTAAATAACTATATGTTTCATACGTTTTCTATGGATACATGATGTAAATAACTTCAATTTGAACTCAAAATAACTGTTATTTTTTTCAATATTAATTGTTTATGCAGTAAATCTGAAAAGTTTAGAAAATATATAGTGAATAATTAGTAAGTACTCAAAGTCAATCATAAACAGATATACAATTAATAAAAAAGAAAGTAAACCCAACATTTGAAAGTTAAAATGTTTAGAGAAATAGAGAATAGTTAGTATCAAAACTTAATACTAAAAAATATATATACATAATCAATAAAGAAGAAAACTTAACAGAAACACAATGTTTGAAAACTGAGAAGTTTAATTTGAGTTGAACACCAGGTAACAAGTACCAAAACTTAATACTAAAAAAATATATACATAATCAATAAAGAAGAAAACTTAACAGAAACACAATGTTTGAAAACTGAGAAGTTTGATTTGAGTTGAACACCAGGTAACAAGTACCAAAACTTAATACTAAAAAAATATATACATAAACAAAAAAGAAGAAATCTTAACAGAAACACAATGTTTGAAAACTGAGAAGTGTAATTTGAGTTGAACATCATGTAACAATTTCATGGGTTGCACAGACAGACGCCGTAATTTCATGTGGAGACAGGCTGCATCCCAAGAGGAAGAATAGAATTTTTTTTACTGATGTTACCAGTGTCCTTCTGCTTGTATACTTTTCTATTGATTACCCATATTTTGCTTTCCTAGCTACACCATATGGCATTTTGTTTTCCAGCAGTCTCATTCCCTCTGATTGTCAACGAAGATCTTCCATGGTTGCCATTTTCGCTTTATTATTGCAGAGGAAGTTGATATTCTGCCTGTAGAGTTGTGCCGGATTTTAGAGAGTGGCTTTTTTTGAGCTTGTCAGCTTCTTCGTTGACTTGTAGCCCTGCATGACCTGGCACATACATCCAGGTAATGGTCTTACTATACAATTGCTTCACTTTCTGCTATCAATTTGGGGAACACTTACTCTGAAGTTTTTCAGTACTTAGTAACTGTATGATAAGTCTCACTTTTCCTTTTCCTACTAGGTGTTCCTCCAACACTTAAGGCAGAAAGTTTGAAAATGAATTATATTGGGTTTGGGTTTGGTTTGAATTTCGCGCAAAGCTACACGAGGGCTATCTGCGCTAGCCGTCCCTAATTTAGCAGTGTAAGACT
>NW_013666392.1:387521-391182 GCF_000517525.1 Limulus polyphemus
CCGTGAATTATATGAACCAAAGCTTGCAGTGTATTCAAGGATATTTCAGTTTTGTTGTGAATTAACTCATGTATTACACTAGGATTAGTTCTGCAGGAACTGATCTAAAAAACAACAAAAGATTCTTAGGTGTTAATTCTCACTGTGTCATAGAGCTTACATTCCAACACTTCTTGTGAGAAAGGTAATAACATTAATATTTACATGTTTCAGACACTAGGAACATTCAACAAAATTTCTACCTTCATAAAAGTTAGTGAAACATTATGCCAATTCTGGTGTTTGTGAGCAAAATGCATATGAAATTTTGATTAGAGAGAGAGAGAAAATGCGAGAGAAAGATAATACCTGTGAATAACGAAAGGAATCTAATATGAAGAAGATACAATGGCGAAAAAATTTATTACGTTACCCAATTTTTTCATACTTCAGAATCATCGTCTGTTTTGAGGCCCTAATGCATGTAGGTGCAAATGTGTTTCATTGATGATACAATACTATCTAATTATTACATAAGTAAACTTATAGGCTGTCTGAGTATTGCATCAGTAGATTTTTGGCTATAAATAAAGCTTCTTACTGAGAGTCAGTTTAGAAGACTATCTGCAACAACGTGTCTGTGATGCTACTATGGCCAAGGGTTGCGAGTTAAACCCTCGGAAAAAGTAGTCATTGTTTCTCTGAGCAAAGAGGGGCTTTCGATAAGGCAGGACGCTAGAAGAATTAAATTTAACCAACCTACTGTGAGCTGCTGGGTGTAGAAAAATAGGGACAGGCTGTGTGGAGCGGCAGAAGGGAAAGGGTAGGAAGGAAGCTTCCACAGCAGCTGACAATCGCGTTCTAAAACGCATGAGTCTACAGAATCGTCCGTCGATTCTCGTCCACAGATCTCATATAAAAATGGCAGAAAACTTTAGGGGTCACTGTATTGCGTTCCCTGCCGGTCTCGCCTGCGTTCATCCAGTGTCCCAGCAAACCAGACGAAAAAGAAAATCTCACCTCATCAACATGATGAGGAAGATGAAACTCAACTGGGCCAAAGAGCATGCTGACTGGACTGAAGCAATGTGGAGCAAGGTGGTCTTTTCAGAAAAATCAAAGTTCAAACTGCACGAGTTTGAAGAAGAGATTTATCCAGCGTTTTTGAATGCAACCGTGATGAATTCACGTGATGAGATCATATGGATATGCATCACTGGCCAGGGTGTGGGGTGCCTGCATTTTATGAAAGGTACTGCCATTGCCGACAATTTCATCGAACGCCTCAAGTGCTGGTTAAAGCCAACAATTCGGGATCATTTCGGGGAGTTGAGCTGACCAGTACACATTCCAGGATGACTCTGATCCATTGCTGCATGCCACAGGGCTAAACAGGTTGGGAATATATTCATGCACTCTATGCATTAGACGTAAAATAAATAGAACATTTAATTCTACTTATATTGAAAAGGCATCTTAGATTTCATTTTTTCATGTGATTGACTATTTTCGAAGGAGAGGATCAAAATACTAGGCTGACCAGGCAACAGTCTAGATCTCATCCCTATCGAAAACCTTTGGAAGGCAATGGGTAATAAAATGCAAGAAAAGAAGCCTAGAAACACTTTGGAACTGCAGGAAGCCCTAGTCCACGTGAGGCATCATGAACTCACCCCTGCCAACATTCAGTCCTTTGTGCACTCTAAGCCACAGCAATGTCAACAGTTATCAAGGACAGAGGGAGTGCAATCAAATATTAAAAAAAAGAACCAGACTTTTTGTGCCAATTACACTAGTAGCATTATCTTTAAATCTAGGTTTTCTTACTCAGAGAATATTTTCTTATAAGCATTCTTTGTCAATTATATTAGTGGCGTTATCTTTAAATCTAGGTTTTCTTACTCAGGGAACATTTTCTTATGATCATTTTTTGTCAATTACATTAGTAGCGTTATCTTTAAATCCAGGTTTTCTTACTCAAAAAACATTTTCTTGTTTACGAAGTATTTGTTGATCATCTGCTGTAATGCGTTTGTCATGGTTGATTTAATAGATATGCATATATGTATTTGGATGACTGAAATATGAATCAGCTTACAACACACACAATACTCACAACCGTTTTACACAAGTTCTGACATTTCCACTATGTACAATCTCGTAGAAATTTATAGGAACCAAGAAAAATGTGAAAAAAAAAAAATTGGTGATGCAGTTAAATTTTCTACTTATCATTGCTTTCAAAGTTGGAAATAATAGAACAGCTAATACCAAAACTTAATATTATACAAGTAATTTTTATTCTACAAGAGAAAGCTGTGTTAATTTATCTCATTCTCGCTAGGTATAACATTAACACGTAAAACTTCAAAGACAGGCTGAAGCATTGTTTCCAATTACTTCAGAACCAATACAGTACCACATTATTACTGAAGTTGTTAACCTTTCTTTGTGTACGTCTGATGAGATGAAGATATTAAGAAGAACACGAGTGTGAGGCACGAACAGTTTTTATTTTACTATACTTAAAGGAAGCACGCGTTTTATAGAAGAAAACATACTCATTACGCTGTTCCTAAGTTGCAAGATACAATTTGATTGATCACATCTAGCAATTTACGAAAGATTACAGTTACTGCACAGGCAAATAAAGACTGATCTCGTTAAACAGACGTATAAGGCTAATTCTCACCAGTATATCTTTATAACTGTGAAGACATTCTACCATAGAATGCTGAAAATTTGAGCTTTCCAGTATTACGTCTAATAACAACAAGAAAATAACAACAAAATATCTTAATAAATCAAACGTTGATTTACCCTTTTTCTTTCCAAAGTGAAATATTTTTCCATCATCCCGCATCCATGACGTCACTATGACATGGTCTTTAACAAAACTAGGTATCTGGCATTTGAAAACAGCTGTATTACCTTGAATAACAAACTCATCGTAGACCCGGACTTCATAGTTCATATTCAACACTAAAACAAAAACAAAAAATCTTCAGTTACTAAGCAAGGAAACTTGCATATTATTAGCTGTTCAAACAAAATATGAGCAAAACTTGGATCAACAGCGAAACTGAATAAAGCCGGTATTGGTATACTTCTTATGTAGAACGCTATATTATGAACATTAAATATATATATGGTAATTCTGAGAAAAATAACGTATATTTTGTTGGGCTGAGTGTGACTTAGTAGCTGGCACGCCCATCCCGTGAATCTTTGTTAGCCAGAGGGGGAGGAGGGAGGGGAACACGCCTTCGTACTTTATACTCGTAAGTAAATAATAAGAATGATGGTTTGTTTGCAATTAAGCACAAAGTCACACAATGGGCTATCTGTGCTCTACCCACTACGGGTATCGAAAACCGGTATCTAGTGTTGTAAGTCCACAGACATGCCGCTGTGCTACTGGGGGGGGGGGGGATAATGATAGTAAAATTCTACTATTCGGTTAGACAACAGTATATCAGGAGTTGGCGGTGAGTGCTATTGAGCAGTAGTCTTCTGTCTAACCCATTTATTCTAAATTAGGGACGGCTATGTGCATAAAGCCCTTGTGTAGCTTCACACAAAGATTATAAAGAAATAAACAAACAATACTCAGCGCGGTCATAAGTAAATAGACACCACCTTTTCAGAAAAAATGAAAAATTTCCGTCATATTCACGTGAAT
>NW_013666392.1:392111-397924 GCF_000517525.1 Limulus polyphemus
TAACTTGATAAATGATCTAATTAATTAATTAAATGTACACGCTTTTGTCCATATTGGACATTTTAACATTGATAATTGTTGTTGTTTTTTTTTCAGTGTTGAAGTTCCTAAAATTACTGCTCATCCAGGGAGGGAATAGCATTAATAATAGCTCTAAATAAGACGTCGAGGAAGGATTTACAAATGAAAATTGAAAACATAAAATATAAGGCAAAAATTAATAATTAAAAGAGACAAAAACATATATGAACCTAATATTTCTAACAATAACTGTTGGGTGGTTTAATTTTGTGAAAAAAGTTGTCTTTCGCCATCCGCTCTATTTAACTATTTGGAAACAGTTTGTAAAATTGAAAATTAGAAACTGTCCATTGCAATAAGTGTCAAACTGAAATATTACGTGTTGATGGATCCAGATTTTGTCGTCGTTGAATTTGCACTCTCACTCACACACAGTTTATTTCCGGATTGACCAATGTAACTTCCATTGCAGTTTGAACCTATTATACAATATACAATTTGTTTGTTTTTGAATTTCGCGCAAAGCTCCACCAGGGCTATCTGCGCTAGCCGTCCCTAATTTAGCAGTGTAAGACTAGAGGGAAGGCAGCTAGTCATCACTACCAACCGCCAACTCTGGGGCTACTCTTTTACCAACGAATAGTAGGATTGACAGGTCACATTATAACGTCCCCCACGGCTGAAAGGGCCAGCATGTTTGGTGAGACGGGGATTCGAACCCGCGACCATCAGATTGCGAGTCGAGCGCCCTAACCACTTTGCCATGCCGGGCTACAATATGCAAGACTTTCTGATTTACAGCTCATTTTGGCATCACCGTTAAAGATCTCTCATGATGTATAGATGATAATATCCCGGTTTGTAGATGCTTATACGTGCTGCATCGTTTGTTACATCTTCCTTTCTCTTCGTAAAGTTTGCACGTGTTAAAAGTTTTTTAAATTCTTTCGCTGCATTGGACTGTGTATTATATTTTTCTCTTTTAAGTTATAGGATCCTTCAGATTTTGAATTATTTTAATATTCCAATATTTGTACGTTGGATACATTGAATGTGTTGTAATTATTTGGAATGTATATGGTTACACCAGGGATCTTTCTTTGTTCACTTTCCATATCTTTTTCTTTTGGTTTCTGTAATTGTGCTCTTCGAATTTTCTTGACCTTAGGAATACAGGTATTTAATAAGTTTGTAAGAAATTCTTTGAGTTCTTCTAATCGTTTTTTTTTTGTGTCCTGTACCAAATAGCTGCAATGATGCTTCCTTTCGTTTGTCCAACATCTGATGCCTTTTGTTTAAGGAATGCATGAATATTACCTCAGATACTTCCACAACTCTAAACAATTACTATAACCTTTAATTTGGTTGAAAAAATTGCTATTAAACCTCACATATCCATTGTCTAAAACGGAGCACGCTGGCTTGTTACTACCAATCAGTTTAGATACTTCAAAGCGTTAGGTTGTTTCCGGCATCGCTTGCTTATGCTCATGATATAATCAATACCTTCTTTGACGGGGATATAGGGGATTCAGTTGAACTAAGTCTTTAGTAAACAGAAGTTTTCATTTAATGCGGTCTGGCTATATTTAAGAAGAAACTGGTGTAGCTTATGTGTGCAGAAGCAAAATCAAGCAAATGGTGTATAGTATCTTTAAAATCCATGATAAATTTCAGTGGCAGAACCACATACAGATGTTGTATGTCGAAAATGCAACTTTTGTTTGTGATGTTTAGAGCAGTTATAAAATCAGACACTCTGCTATTGCTTGGTTTTTAAGTTTTTTATCCATATAAGGAGAAGTTGTTATGTCTCTTTTTAGTTTCTTTTGTTTTTTTACAGGTATATTGGCAGGTTTGTTTATTTTGGATATTCGTGGAAAGCCACTCAAGGGCCGTCCCTAATTTTGAACTGATAGAGTAGACGGAAGACAACTATTCAACATTCCTCTGTCAACTCTTGGGCTACCTTTGTATGTTTGTTTGTTTTGAATTTCGCGCAAAGCTACACGAGAGCTATCTGCGCTAGCCGTCACTAATTTAGCAGTGTAAAACTAGTAGGAAGGCAACTTGTCATCACCACCCACCGCCAACTCTTGGGCTACTCTTTTACCAACGAATAGTGGGATTAACCGTAACATTATAACGCCCCCACGGCTGAAAGGGCGAGCATATTTGGTGGGACGGGGATTCGAACCCTCAACCCTCAGATTGCGAGTCGAGAGCTATGCCGGGCCAACTTTGTATGTGTGAATAGCGGGATTTGATCGCCTCCCTTATAACGCACCCACAGCCCTAAAGAGCAAACCACGATTTTTTTTTTTGCGGTAAAAGGTCCATAGTCCAGAACGCTAACCACTGTGTCACGTTTTGGTAGGGTATCTATCTATTAAAAAAAAAAAATCTCATGAGCTATCTTTTCTGCCTTGATGAAATTTATTGATACATTTGTTCCAATTTGTTTCTACATTTCTTTAACAGCTTCTAAACTAGAAATTAGAGCATGTGCATTTTGTTTCAGAAATACCCATGGGCACGTAAATTTATCACAGTCACATTTACGTCATTTATATTCACGTTATGATTCTGAAGCTGTTATTATAATGATTATGATTAGCCACACAAACTCACGTACTTATTTAATAAAGGTATATTGTGATATATTTGTACTTAAAACTGCGCACGAGAAAACATAATATTTGACATAATGATGTTTCATATATTCTTAAACAATCTCTAACGTCAAATAGACTGAGTTATGAACAAGTCATGTCAAGCACGTTTGTACAACATTACACCATATTTTTATAGTTATAGGAAGCCGTGTTTAGAAAAGTGACCAGCCATGCCTGTTTAGAGCAGTTTCAGCGATAAACCTACGAAACTGTAGGGTGCAGAGGAGAACAAACGTGGATGAAATTTATTTACAGTTTTTAAAAGAGTGAACATTTTAATCTTTTGTTATCCGACAAGTTAATAAACTCCCTGTTTTAACTGAAATCATTTCCTGTTCCTTAATCACATATAATTCATTGATATTTCCATCTATAGGAACTGTTGTTCATGCTTAAATAGTTCTTTAAAAATAGTGATGCCAGCCTCTTTCCCTGGAAATACGATTTCGAAGACAATAATTTCTTTTATTTGTTTTAACAATAATATCAAGAGGAAGGAAGGTATGTCTTGTTTAACCAATTATAACGGAGGTATGTCTATTTAAAGAATTATAAGTGAGGTATGTCTGTTTAACGAATTATAGAGAGATATGTCTGTTTAACGAATTATATACCAACAGGTATTACGTACTTATCATGTGTTAGTGTTCTATAAAGATATTTTGATAAATTTTATCATATTAATTTGTTTGTGGGCCCGGCATGGCCTGGTGGATAAGGCGTTCGACTCGCAATCTGGGAGTCGCGGGTTCGAATCCCAGTCCCACCAAACATGCTCATCCTTTCCAATAGGGAAGGCTGTCAAGTGGGTTGCATCTTTGACGTAAGAAACAGCTTTAGAAACGATGGCAGAGCAAGATCTGCCATCGACTCGACGGTCCGCAAGGACTATGGGGGAAAAAAAATTGTTTGTATTTCACTATTGTTAATTTTCTGAAGCATTAAGGGTATACGCAAGAAATAAGAACAAAAATGTTTGTTTTAATATAATGCTACACATTTGCCTATTGGCGCTATGGCCATTGTGCGGATCGAGCCTCGAAATCTAGTGTCATAAGCTGTGAAGCTGAACTACCGGAAGGAAATAAAAAAGTCAAACAATTGACCAAAGAACAAACCTATTATCTTTAGAAAATAAAAAGCTAAAAGATTAACATTAATTAGTTCCATAAAAATTACGCGTAGCCTTTGTAAACTGTTTCTTCTGTTTTTATCTCGGAATGTATTATCTCCCGTTTATGTCACTAGACAGCGGTCTTCGATGTGCAGGCAAGTCATTCGTACTGTAATTCTGAGAAATCCTGACAAATGAATGTCAGGATTAGCAAATGTTATCGATCCTCTATCACTTACACTGCCAGTGAACTTAAAGTTCAACATATATAACATTTCTATATTATGATTAATTATATAGCAACAACTTCAAAGGAGAAAGCTTTATGATCTCTCAGGTAAATTGGGTGTCTTCCTCTTTGCCTTTACGTTCTCCACTCTCATTAGACTCACAGAGCGTATTCGTAATTTATCGATGGTTTTTAACATACTTACGGCAAGTTCAAAGACTTTCGATTTTGGACTCCTCTTTTGTTTTAGTTTTAAAACAGTAATATGTAAAACTTAATAAACAGACGTGGTAAACGTCAGCGTTTTAATGAATAGATCGTATGCTAAAAGAACGATTCTGTCCCCCCCAAAATTTTCTCCGGTGGCTTGGCGGTACGTTTCGGGGATTTCATCACTAAAATTCGTGGAAAGATCCCTGAAGTTGATACAACAAAGACTTGTGTAGCTTTCCGCTTAACAAAAACAATTGGAAAATATATGTAGTATCACTGTTACTGATATTTTAGTTATATACTAAAAAGTAAAGCGAGGTCATACGTAAAAGGCATCATGGCCGGGCATGGCCAGGTGGTTAGGGAGCTCGACTCGCAATCGGCGGGTTCGAATCCCCGTCACACCGAACATGCTCGCCCTTTCAACCGTGTGGGCGTTATAATGTGACGGCCAATCCCACTATTCGTTGGTAAAAGAGTAGCCCAAGAGTTGGCGGTGGGTGGTGATGACTAGCTGTCTTCCCTCTAGTCTTACACTGCTAAATTAGGGACGGCTAGCGCAGATAGCCCTCGTGTAACTATTATAAGAAATGTTATTCTGCAGTAACAACTATAAATGTATTACTTTAAACAATAGTAATAACAGCAGAATTTGGTAAGCTGCTTCAACCTTATTTTAATATGAGCTCTCGGCTCCTTTGTCGGGAATTTCAAAGGGCTGTTATTTTTAGTTGAATTATAATATTTTGAGGTGATGAAAGCTGACTCGATGCCAGGAAATAAGTCCATATGATGCCCTGCCTGCTACTGTTTGAAAGAAAGTGTACTTTTAAATGTATGCTTGATTAAACACGAGCCCTTCAGTGACTCAGCGGCAAGTCTGCAGACTTTGGACGCTAAAAATCGGGTTTCGTTACCTGTGTTTGGCAAAGTACAGTTAGCCCATTGTGTAGCTTTGTATTTAACAATATCCAACCGAACACCAACCAACTTCACACGATAAATCAATGCGTTTCATATTACAGGCTATAAACTGTTTCACTACAATTGCCTTGCTCCACATCTGACTATGAATTCTTAGTAAATGGTATGGAAAATTGTTAATTTATTTATAGTAAACATATAACAAGCTCTTAAAGTTTATGTTTTTTAACGAACTGTCCCCCGGAGGGACAGCGGTAAGTTTTCGGATTTACAATGCTAAAATCAGGGGTTCGATTCCCGTCGGTGGGCAAAGCAGATTAGCCGATGGGGCTTTGCTATAACAAAACACATAAACTTTAACGAACTCTTGTTTGTTTAAAAATATGTGTTGTTGTCGGATTATTATGTAGTGTTAAATACTAGTTTCTCTAAACACTTATCACTAATTTCAAATTGCATGACGAACGACATTTATTACACAGGCCTGTGAATTTAAACTTCATAAAAGTTGTTTTGGTTTTAATAACTGATTTTCCATAATTCAGCTACGCAGATTTCGAAATTTGTTTTCAATTTTTTCTATCACGTAAGGTTTTTTTACAGATCTGGAAGAAAAAAAAAACAACTTTTCTTTAAA
>NW_013666392.1:397945-402419 GCF_000517525.1 Limulus polyphemus
CTCATTCATCCCGATTTTTTTGGTGTGAAATTTACGTTTTTCAGTCCGGGCCTTTCTTTTATGTAAAAATCAGTGAAAAATCTGTACGGGATGGAGAAAAAACAGGATCGCCAAAAGTAAAGCGTTAATTGTATAAACCGTCAATATAACTTCGAGTTAAAAATAAAAATAAAACACGACCTATTACTCCAGAAAATATATTTGGTTTTATTTAAGCCAAGGTTTCGCCATAACGGCAAGTGTCTTGTTTGACCTGACAAAGCCGTAATGTTATTTCTCTCTTTAACAATGAATAGAACTCTACAAACTTTAAACTCGCATAAAAACTTCAAGTTTGTTTGGCTTGTTTTAAATTTCGCGAAAAGCTACACGAGGGCTATCTGCGCTAGCCGTCCCTAATTTAGCAGTGAAAGACTAGAGGGAAGGCATCTAGTTATCACCACCCACCGCGAACTCTTGGGCTACTCTTTTACCAAGGAATAGTGGAATAGACAGTCACATTATAACATCCTCATGGCTGAAAGGGCGAGCATGTTTGGTGGGGACGTGGATTCGAAACCGCGATCCACAGATTGCGATTCAAGCTTCCTAACCACCTGGCAATGCCGGGCCAATAATTTCAAGTTATTTTAAACATGTATTATTTAAATATATTGTTTAATCTACAAAGAAATTGATCTGATGTATTTCATCTCCTGAAAGATGTTTATGTCAGATATTTCTATCTGTCTCGAAGATTCTCCGAAACGTCCTTTTGTTACACAGGGACTCTCTTAGATTAGAATAACATCGTGTTAAAAATTAAAGGTGTTACATACTGGCTTTTTCAACCTGACCAGCACCTAATGCGACACATAGCTGAACAGCCAGGTCAGAAACCCTTATGGCTCAGCAAAAGCTGTGCCTAATTTTGAATTATAACCAGAGGGAAGGCAGCCAATCAGCCATAACTTGGACATTCGTCATCAGCCCGGAACGATTTCTACTTGGACATGTCCGCCACAGGTCATCAGAGCTAAGAACCAAATATAATGATGCTGTGTAATCGAGGGCTAGGCTTACCAATAAAATGCCTTTCTGATTTATTGAGAGTTTGGTTGAATAATAAATTGCATTTTGATCATAAAGGTCATGTAAGAATTATGATTATAAATTTTAATTTTTTGTAAAACCAAGTCGAATTCAAATTCGTCAAGTTCTTAGGGAAAGCGTTAAAAATAACAATAGTTAATCACTTGAAGAGATTGATTGATTTATTGACTAATTGTTTCGGATATTGGCACAAAGGAATACAAGGGCTATCCGTGATAGCCGTCAACAGCACCCACCGCCAATACTTGGATTTTACCGTCACTCTTATAACGAAGCCACGGAGCAAGAGTATTTTTAGGGCAAAGGGACGCCAACCATAGACCTCTTGATTCATTTCTGGCCTCATTTGCAGAGAAATGGACCATCGTGTTGCTACTAACAATTTTTATTAACTAAACAAATTAACGATTACTTGAAAATTAAGTATATTGTAATTAAAAAGAAACATGCTACTATTTTTAATATAGTGATTAAAACGACAAATAAAATATATTTTGTCAAACAATATTTAATTCAAAAGTGTTTAACAGATGTAGCACACAAATTTAATTCATTGAAGTTGTATATAGAAAAGTAATTCATCGTAATACTACAAGTTGAGAAATTTTTTTCAGGAGAGAAATTCAGCAAGAGAAAAGTAAAGCATTCATTACACTTAGTTGAGAAATAATTTAAACGCCAATCTTTTATCAGATGTTTTGTGACAATCAAACATGGTTCATTAAATGGAACTGTTAAGATGAAACTTGAATCACAATATCGCATGAAAATAAAATTTTATTGGTGGAACCAGCTACCAAAGAGGAATCTAACTTAACATAATCCATTCTTTCAGTTCCAATCTGTATACACGAGGAGTAATTTACAATTGAAAATGCAACTGAAACATGCTTTTATTAATTATCAATTACAAGTTCTATACGGTAGGATTTAAGAAAACGTGACTTTCTAATGAACCTGCAGGTAAGTTTTCATTAACAACTCAGAAAAGAGGAAATGCACATGTAGGGAGAGAAAGTTTCTTAAGCTGAGGTGAGAAATATGATAACGCACTGACACATTAAAAAAGAGGAGGATGAGGAGATAAAGAAAAAAATGGGTGTGTCTATAGGAGCTTAAGGATGATTTTAGGTTTCAGACATGTTCGTTAAACTTTCTCAATCATTAGGACTTATTAAACTAACACAGTGTCGAGTCTATGATACCTAAATAATGTCCTAGGTTCTACTAGCGCTGCATTTTTTTATTATTTTGCTTCGATATTTCTTTACACAGGGACAGACTTTGTAGAGTTAAATGTGAAAATCAATACTATTAGGTTAACCCAAATCTCTTTTAAAGGTTATTTTACCGAATTACCCCTGACAGGTCATTTATCATTATATCATATGCCTGACTGTCAGCAGAATGTTGGTCGCGACCCATCTTCTTAGGGAGAACAACGGAAGCTTGTTGAAAGAAAAAGTTGGCTGATTGTTTGGTGTGCACACGAATAAAATTGATGAGGGTTTGCTCTGTTGCTTACACTCAGTAAAAGAACTCAGTATTGACACTGATTGATTTCTGCTCAATCACAAACAAAAAGCTGAAAAATCGCAATTGAAATGTTAACTAATAAGGATGAAAAACGGCGAATAATTGAGACATTAGCCATCAACTATACGAACAATTTGAGTCTAGAGAAATAGCATATGAAAACATCAGATTTTGTGCTCCAAAGTATTATATCTTGGTCTAACATAGAAAAAAACACACTTTAAAATAGTACAAAATCTAGAACATTACATATTACTAATTTAAAAAGAGAGAGAGAGGACCATGGCTTAAGACAAATTGGGCATTCATTCATTGGATTCCTGACCTAGAAACGGGGTCAAATTAAATCTCCATCTAATTTGTTGGCGAACTGAGAATATTATTGCTCCAATATACATGGCCTGTTTTAATACAGTTTTTCTTTTAAATAATCGATCAATAGCGCATACAGTACAGAGAAAAATGATCATATCAATCAGGATGCAAACACTGTTTACTCTATTTTTATAAGGTGGATATGAAATAATAAAATAAGAGAAATAGAGAAAATCTAAGAAAATTCACTGTGTTGATTTTACGAATAAAAACATAAAAGGTTTCAGTTCCAGTTTGCAGGAAATGCAACAAACAGAGAGAGAGACAACTACTTTTCTATGAGTTGATTGATACTCATTCTCTCGTGTCAACGTTTTTCCGGTTGAATCAAAACTCGAAAGCTAGTTTTTCGAAAATTTGAAAATGGCTGAAGAAACTCTTTGGAATACCCAGAAATAATTATTTACAGCTATAGTGATGAGGCAAATAAGAGGTACTAGGCAGGAAATACCAAATGTTTATATTAATGTAATACGAATTTGAAATAGGTATAATTAAAGTATGGTTTCGTCTGTTAAAAACGACCAGTAAAAAAAAAAAAATCGAAACCAATAGTGTAAGTAAAAGACGATGTGCAATATATATTATGTCATCTATTAGCAGGGATGTTACAAGCCAGGAAGTATTTAGACTGTTTAAGCAATTCTACATCATTAGTTTAATTGTTAATGTGGTAGTCATATCATATATATACGTCAACACATTGAGTTAGATTCTTTATTGCAGCTTATAATTACATAAGCTCTGCTTATAATTACAATATATTACTATTTAGTCGACATGTACGCAGAATATTCTGTTCATTATTAGATAAGTGCATGACACATCTAATAAAATGTAAAAAAAAAGAAGAAAACAATATTCTAATATATTGTATATGAAAATTTGCAACCAATAGACGTAGTAATTAAACATAATTGAACATAAATTTAACACATTAATCATTGGAACTTTCATATAATCATACAACATAATCACCATACAAATATTCAAGTAGAAACAACTCTTACAATCGCTTTTCTCTCTTAGATAATTTTAGTTACACAATGTGAAGTCAAATATTAGGTCGTCAAGAAATTAATGTCGCGATTTGGAACACTTTCATTAACTAACCCCCAAAAAACGTACATCACGTATAATAGTTAAACGAACTGCCTAAACGTCACGTTAGTGTAACCTATATAATGTGTAAAGTTTAGTATACTCTAATCCCTTATTGTGATGGCACACTATGAGACACACATTCGGTATGTAATGCTGTTTGAATACAAGAAGGAAAACAACGCCCCTGTAGCAACAATAATATCAAAGAAGTTTATGGAAATGTTTTGAACGTTCGTAAGAGTCAACGATGGTTCAGCAAATTTCGTTCAGGTGACTTTAGCCTTGAAAACTGTGATGGTAGTGGTCGACATGTTAGAATTGACATTGATGCTCTGAAGACGCTTGTTCAGTCTAATCCAAGGCAACA
>NW_013666392.1:402530-415276 GCF_000517525.1 Limulus polyphemus
TTTGGGTGCTTCACGAACTCTCCGATGATTATCGTTTCCAACGTTTGAACGTTGCTTCGTCTCTTCTGGCGCGTAATGCGCGTGAACCATTTTTGGACAGAATTGTCACTGGTGATGAAAAACGGATTCTCTATGCAAATATTTAACGCCAAAAACAATGGCTCAGTTCTAGACAAAAACCCCTTCGACCCGAAAACCTGGACTCCATCCGCAGAAAGTGATGCTTTGCATTTGGTGGGACTTCAAAGGAGTAATTCATTTCGAACTCCTCAATCCACAGCGAACTGTCAATGCAGAGATCAGAAACTGGAACGTTTAAATCAAGCCCTTCATCAGAAATGCCCTTCACTCGTCAATCGGAAAGGTGTTCTTCTTCTCCACAACAATGCACGTCCACATGTGGCACGTTTGATTACTATCTTTTTCTTTCGCTGCAACACCATTTTAATGTGAAAACGTATGTAAATGTGGAAGATGTTAAAGAGGACATCGACATGTTTTTGCTTTAAAGCCAAGTGATTTCTTTAATCAGGGCATTAACAACCTGTTTGTTTGATATAACAGTAGCTCCTGGCTTTCTTAATAGAAATTTATTAGGTCATTTTGGTAAACAAATATTTACTTCAGATACCAGTTACTTGACGTTTCGAAAAAATGTAAACAAATCTTTACTTTAGATATCAGTTACCTGACGTTTCGTAAGAATGTAAACAAATATTTACTTCAGATATCAGTTACCTGACGTTCCGTAAGAATGTAAACAAATCTTTACTTCAGATATCAGTTACCTGACGTTTCGTAAGAATGTAAACAAATCTTTACTTCAGATATCAGTTACCTGACGTTTCGTAAGAATGTAAACAAATCTTTACTTCAGATATCAGTTACTTGACGTTTCGTAAGAATGTAAACATATCATTACTTCAGATATCAGTTACTTGAAGTTTCGTAGGAATGTAGTTTTCATCAAGAGTTTAATAAAAAGGCAAAGCATATTTAAATAATAAACATTTTCTGAAAAAAGATACAAAACTGGAGATGTTGTGTTTAAATCATGTAATAATAACTTACTAATTCAGGTTAGATGATGTTTCGTCCTAATATCCTACGTTACTGGTCTACATGAAAATGTTTCCAGTAAGAAGGAAGAAAATATTGTCAGAAAATAACTGGCAGAAAAAGTTAAAATCCATATAAATAGTCTGCTCTGCTTAAAATAATCTGTTGTTTTGTTTTTATCATTCTTATAATTAAAATTCCCATGTATTAAAATACTACTCTGGAACAGTTCTCACTTCTCTAAACTAATAAAGCTCAACAACTTTATTTAGTATCCAGTAATATCAACAAATGATAAGGAAGTGTATAATAGTTGTATATACCTATGTAAAATTAGACCCGTTTTTACAGAATACAAGTTAAACTCTATGTTACTCAAGAATACGTTTTGTTAAAAATCACCACAAAATTTACTTTAACCTATTAATTACCAAACTAAACTAAAACTAGTTTTATTACAGGTTACTATTTCTAATAAGACCCAAGACTAACTGTCAAAACTTGAATACAATAACATATTTTTACCAAATATGTTTAAAGTTCCAAAATAGGAGCATCATCATTTATGTGGTGCTCACGCAATCAAGGAAAGATGGACTAAAACATTATTTTCACAGAGTTCAGTGTATACGTTTTCTAAACATATCGTTATAGAGAAGTAACTTCTAAATATGATGTTTCAATGATAAACTTACCATGTGCTTCAAATTTCGTCACAATTCAGAAAGTCGTTTAAAGACACAGCTAATTCATTCACAAAAGTATTACTGAAATAAAGGTTGATATCCTAGATAAAATTAGCACGAAAATAAAACTATCAAAACCGATTAATCATAATAGGTAGGTAAATATTTTTTGTTTCCAAAAACGGAACATTGGTAAGTAATGGTCAAGCATGCAAGGTCAAGTGGATTGTAAATTTGAAACTGATAATCCTACGGAATGTGAGGCGATTAAGGTCAAAATTAAACGTAAACAAGTGACCTAACAGTGAATTAGAATAGATCTCCTTTGTACAGTGCCAGAAAGAGTCAAAATATTTCAGTTAGAAACGGGATAGAATAACGGGAAATTCGAGTCTAGACAGCTTTCTCGGAAACAAATTCTATTTGTGCAATAAAATTCAGTACAAAAACCATGTAACTAAGTTTAATAGACTTTTCATTTTACAGTTAGGAGTGGGTAATAAGAACGAGCGAGTCAAGCTCCATAGCTAACTGTTTATATGATTCTCAGATCTAAGTATCAAAGGAATTTATAAGCCGCATAGACTTTACTGGAAACATCGATATTTTATATCGGATCAGTGAATGCTAGAAATTGCCTTACAAAAGCAAAAATGTTTCAATTATATGTCAACTTACTTTAAACAGTATTTTAGATTATGAAAGTTTCTTCTGTTGCTTAAGACCACAGTTTCACAGTGGTAAGTCTGAGAGATTATAACGCTAAAAATAGGATTTGGATACCGTGGTGGCACAGCATAGATAGTCTATTGCGTTGCTTTGAGCTTAACAACAGACAAACAACTACATTGATTAAAATTACAGCAATAATTGTTTTGAAACTAATGAAAAAACAGTTAACAACAAAAACAAACAAACAAAAACGTAATACAAAACTGTAAAACAAAATAATAAATCAACAGAATTTAGCTACCTGAGCTAACAAGCCTAATGGGCTGACTATACTTCAACTTTAATCTGAGTGCACTTTGGTGTAACACTGTCAATCCACGATACAGATTGTGGCCACCTACAAGAGGAAGCTGTAGATTGCGTCTCTTATATATATATATATATATATATATATATCGCTACATCTCAGAACTACAATAATTTTATACATGTTGAAATCACTATTCAGTATACTAGAAATACTACTACTACTACTACTACTAATAATAATAATAGTAATATGAAATACAAAATAATGAAATACAAAATAGCTACACAAGGGCTCTTTGCGCTAGCCGTCTCTAATTTAGCAGTGAAAGACTAGAAGGAAGGCAGATAGTCATCACCACCCACCGCCAACTCTTGGGTTACTCTTTTACCAACGAATAGTGGGATTGACCATCACATTATAATGCTCCCACTGCTGAAAGGATGATCATGTTTGGTGGGACGGGGATTCGAACCCGCGACCCTCTGATTGCGATTCGAGCCCCCTAACCACCTGGCCATGCCGGGCCAGCACAATTTGTATAAGTATGCCAAAGCTGAAAACAAAATGATTTAGAAATGGATTTGCCCCTGCATCTCCTGAAAAGGCGATAATAATTGCAAATAAATATATGTGTTCACATCTCGGTTAACTAAACATTTAATTTTTTTTTTTAGCCAATCCATTCTAGTTACTTATTATTAACAAAAAGAAAAACCTCACGGTATTATTAGATGTTCATCCCTCTATTTATTACACGTAAGCAATACGAAATTGTTGAAAGACTGTTATATCAGAAGTGTGAATATAAACTAGAACGATCTTCTGTTTAAGAATTGCGAATCTGAAGAAGTAATATGGTGTAGAAAGTGTAGAACCCAGTTGATATCTCTATAATTATATATATATATATATATATAGGAAAATACTTTAATTAATTATGATGCAATAGATGTTTCACTCATTCAATTCGAAGGTTTCAGCAACTGCTGTTGCCTTCATATCAGCAATGTGTGCACGTAATAACGATATGTTTGTTATGTACTGGGGTTGGCCAGCCGTAATGACAAATCGATTACGGCATCGTCTCCTGTTGCACGAAACTCGCGTTTGGCTGAAATAAAAACAAGTATAGAAAAGATTGCTATCAATAGATACTTAATTAAACCACTCAAATGTAATTAATCTATTAATTTCCAATTTTAGTTATTATACTTTTCGTAGCTGTTATTTATTTTCGCTTCCTTCACTATGTCTAAACAGATTGGTTGATGAGCGGGGTAGTACACGCAAACCCCAGAATATCGTACACATTATAAACGTTCTTTAAATTTCAACTTCCAACCCTCAGTTTTCTTTAACATATATATATACATGTATGAGAAGATATACAATTTACAGTAGACAAATTAAAAAAGTAAATAGTTAAATTTCCAAGAAAATCAAGAGTTGATAATCATGCATCATAAAACGTTCAGGGATATTATATATATATAGAAAAATAATTGGGGCATAATGGCACTGATAGTCAGTCGTACAGTTATATGGCGTGTTTAAAATATAAACATTTCAGCAGACTTGCGCTTATGAACACAAAGCGACTATGTCATACATTTCCAGAATAAAGAAAAAAAAACAGTGTTAAATTTAATACAGATGAATGAGAGAAATATTTCGTTCTTCTATTTACAGGAATTATAAAAGGTAATGGAAAATGATGAGCTCACTGCACATGCGTACAAACACTCTTCTAAGATTTGGCTGTATATTGTATACTTTAATATTTCTTTGTAGTCATACCAATACTTTATGAGATTTTCCCTTGAAAAATTATTATAAATAACACCTGATTTTCTGTATTAAGACAATAAGCTGTATTGCAAAGCATAAGAATTATTACCTGCGTAAAACAAATTGACTAAACATAAAACATAATTTCATCATAAACTGTGAAATTTTGGGTAAATGTGCAAACTAAATTATCGAAAGTAAAGAAAAGTTTGTTATCTTAGTTTTTTCAAACACTAACATTTATGTAAAAATAAAATAAAATACTAGGCTCAATCAAGTGGAATATATAATAAGCAACTAAAGCAAGATAATCCCTGAAAGGGAATTTAAACCATAATTGGTTTTAATACTGCTAATAGGAACTTCAAAGTGGAAGTAAAGAGTGTAACATAATATGTCAACCACACTATATCTGCTATATTCAGTGCCGAAAAGTTTTTTTATGGGGATGAAAGTTTGACTTAAAGTAACTCATGAGCAACAAAATTAATTAGAGATGTTTTAATTCTTACATAAACTTGATCATAGTTGACAACTGCAATCTGCAGTAACATATGACTGCTGTGTTGTCAAATCTGGAGCCAAATCACTTGGTCTATACGTAATGATTAATTTAACTACCAACTGTGGTCCAGTTTTACCACATGATTAATGAAAAACTTGTTGACAAACCGTGGGATAAAACATTTGCTGTCATTTCAGAGGTACATTATTAGAAAATATTTGACCTCCAATGACCTTCAATATATTATAATTTATAAAGTAATATCTTTACATTACATAAAGTATTAACCTAGAGGCTGGTAGTCTTATTTATTGATATTTCACCCTTGTTAATTCTACGCACAGGGGGATCGAGTACGTTATATATAAAAACGATTTTGGAGCCTCAACACGTCGTTACAGTCCATGTCGCCATGTCCAGTCATGCTTTTTCTCACGGCCGTGCTTCTTGACAATAGTCTTGACGTAAACTTTCTATTTCAGAAGACTCCATCGTAAGGCTGTTGTGCCTAAAGCACACCACTCTTCTCTGTCCTGTTTCCATAGACTATCCAGTATACGAAGAGAAAGAGATGGTTTCCCAGCGGCAGTATTAACAGTTCGATAAAACAAGAATTTATAGGCGCTATGTTCGGGGACTTGATCAGTATTTATTCATGCGTAATAGCATGAATACCAGTTTTATTCTATAGTTGCTGGAAATATGCGACGGTTAATTGATATGTCGCAGAAACTCCTTTTGTGTACGTCACTTGTGTCGCTTTTTCCAACGGAGATCCTTCTTGATTGTGTTCTATACTGCTGCCTGTAGCACATGGAAGACGTTTTGCCAATCGCCTTTTGTTCGTAGATTTTCACTTATTACAAGGCGCCACACTTTTCTTACTATGGCTGGGGTACGACTTGATGCGGGTCTCTTTTAGGATAGTCCCAGTACCCCAAGTTTATCCATATTCCTTTGTTTTTTAATACCATTAAGTACAAGTGAAATTATAAATCCCCAATCTAAACACATGGTTATGATCCAAGTGTATGAATAATTTGCGTTAGAAAGAGCTGTTACATATTCTTCCCAAAACCAACCAATTTTCGGCGACATCACATTACCTAATAACACCAAACAATGTCAGAAATGTAGTTCTGATACATCTCGTTCCACCGTGACTTTACATCGAGCGAAGTTATTGTTTCACTTTGTGATTTGCACATTCAAAATCGTTTTAATATAAAGGTACTTAACGCTATAGTTAATAACCATGCCAAGCATGTTAGTTCTGAACCACCAGGCTTAGGTAATGACGGCCTTATACATTCAGCTCATTATGTATCTTGCTATTATTCTAATTATTTTATGTGTGCAATATTCTCTAGCGGCATGTAGAATTTACAACTAATGGATATTTTTGAAAGAGAATAAGTTAAGAATTTAAACAATAATTTTTAAGTTATAATTAATTGAGTAGTAACTTATTGAGTTTTTCATTTCTAAAAGAAATAATTTCGACATTAGTATTTACGTGAATATAATGAATAAAAGAGGTTTCCTTGTTTAGTTCACATGCCGTATTTGAAAGCTGGAAATACCATCTAATCTAGAAAATACGTAATGCCTGAAATCGATGATTATTTAACGAATGATCCGATAGCGTGTACTGATTAGAGTTTGAAGTACATTCCCAGACACTATATAATACATGGAAACTTACAATACGTAATAAAGGGTAGGTGCAACTTACACATATTAGAGACTGTAGAGGAGATACAATTATACGTTACTGTAATGGGTTAGAATCTCACTTGAAGTAAAGGTAAAGTACTGGTTGCTATACAGAAGTGTATATCAGAAACGCGAACCTAATACTCCTTGTCTTATCTCAAACCATTATAAATTGGATTGAACGTACAACACAAAGTGAGCTAAAGATAATTTACTACAATAAACTCGCACAAAGTCTCGCTGATGACAGTAATATGGCATATTCAAGTTTAACTTCATAAAAAAAGGATATCTTTCTTTATTCTCAGTCGCGAGAAATGTGCAAGCTTTTAATTTCTGTGTATACAACCGTGGAATTACAAGAGGATGGAATAGGTTCTATAAAACCTAGTTTCCAGTACATATGTTAAACATTTATGCTGATTTATTCAAGCAACGTTACTAGCCAAACGTATACAGTATGACTATAAATTTTGCATAAAGTTTGAAAGCGTCAAACAGCCACGAGTAATCTAATTAATCAGCAAAATCTGACAAAACCAAGCATTTTTGCAACAATTTTGTTTATATATATATCCTCACCATATCTTACAAATCATTTACATAAACCTAGCAACAAATATATAACATAGTAAAAATAATTTATATAGACCTAGCAACAGTAAAAATCATTTATATAAACCTAGCTAGAGATATATAATATAGTTAAAATCATTTCGCTTTATTTCGCTATAATCGCTTTATTCCAAAATATATTTTGAATATGCTTGCAGTGTTTTATCTCTTTCCAGAATACTACAGAGTATTTAGTTGCAGGATTATTGAATTACTAATTAACATTTTACTACTGACATATAAAGTAAGTTATTCATACAAGTTATGACTTATGTTTTAAATAACTGGAGTACAGCTGTATGGAGAACGCCCAAGTTATGCATATTTTACTGATCAAAATATTTTTATTCTGTTATGAATACCACCTAACATATATATATATATATATATATTTGTGAAAATAACATTGTTATTTATGATATAGGTCTACAAGTATAGAAGATTACTGAATATCCTGTTTCGGTAAACAAAAGCATATTCCCAAGTCTCGAGTCTCCAATGTTGTTGAACAAAACTTATTAAACTTCTCAAGAGGTCAGGTTAATAGTGACCCATGCATGTAATCACTTGCTAGCTATAATTTTCCTTTTATTGATCTATCAAAAGTATTTCGCATTAGATACAACTCAATTGATCTACACTTTAAAACTCACAATAATTAGATACAACTCAATTGATCTACACTATAAAACTCACAATAAAACTTGTGATTTGGACTTTAGATCTGTTTGCTTCGTAATCGATTTTTTCATCTTTTGGGATTTGAAGCTAATTTAGTTTCTAAATGTTTATGGGGCTACAAAGATTATAAAGATTCGTTAGTTAGTTATTAAACAGTAAAAACTGTGACATAAATTTTTATTTAATTTTATTATAAATATATTTTAAGGCTATAGCGGATAATAAAGAAAAAATATACTTTAAGTTTTATGATTCTTACTTTGATCATTCTTGAGTTCTTTCACAGAGATACAAACGAAGAAATAGGCGGATAACTATGAACACATTGACCATGTCACGCCCACTGAAGGAACGGCTGAGTTAATAGAATGAGTTTAGCAATAATATCTATAGCTGCATTATTTTCGAACGTTCACAAAGTTTGTGAGAAATTTTAATAAAAGGAACAGTGGTAATATTAGGCCTTCGTTGATTTATGAACGCTACAGTCGACGAGTTTTGCAACGCATAAATTGCATGTTCATCCCTTGATTACTTCTGAAGTCGTGTATTTTAATGAGCTTTACTCGAGGAACGGGAAATGTAACACGAGTTTGTCACGTTGAACGTCATTCTTAACACAAATGAATTGAAACCCCCTGTTTCCACGCGTAAGCTTTAATTAGAGTTGACAGGTTCTCTCTGTATTTTCCGAGAGGTCTTATCTTTTCTGGGAAAGCACACAAATGCATAACAGTAAATTGCATGAGAATATATGTATATGTATGTAGGAACGAACTTAATGTTTTAGTGAGTAAAGTGATAAGCTTAGATTTGTGGTTTGATTACTACCAACATGCGAATGTCATTTTGTTACTTCCGACATACCTAAAAGTGAATCAGATGACGAATATATAAAAATATATATGTGAGTGTGATGAAACTTATATAACTTAAGGTGAAACTATAATACACAGAATACGAGTGTAGGTACATATGTGTGTGTGATTTAAAATTATATATAACTGTTTTATTATTTAATGTAAAAGTATAATTCGTAAAATACGAGTGTATTTATATGGCTGTGCTTTTGTTAAATTGAAATATGTTTTTTATTATAATACATATTAGAACGATACTTAAATAAATGCATGTTTGTTTGTTTGTTTGTAATTAAGCACAAAGCTACACAATGGGCTATCTGTGCTCTGCCCACCACGAGTATCGAAACCCGGATTCTAGCGTTGTAAGTCCGGAGACATACCGCTGTGCCACTGGGGGGCTGAATGCATGTTAAAGCACTTATCATAAATAAAAGTATTAATTAAAAAGACAAGTTTGTTTGAAATAATTAGTTTTAACAGTTTAATATATTATAGTCAATTTGACGTTGTAAAATAATGCTTAGGATGTACTCTTTTGATATTGGGGAAAGCGTTTCTGCCCATTTTTTTAGTTTGATATAAGTAGTTTGAATAACCCAGACATGAAACTAATATTATGAATTGCTTTATTTATTTATATTTTAATAATGGTAGCTGTGTACATAAGATAATCATTATTTTTCTCAATATTTATTTTATAAATAGAAACTTACAAACAATCTAAACCTATTATAATAATACTCAGTTTTTGTCTGTCTAGAAAATGCGCGCGCACTTCGTTTCAACGGGTGTTAACAAAATACGGGTGTATATATACTTCAACAGACATTTTGTACAACAACATATTAAAAGCTTATCAAAGTTTTTAAAAAGGTCTAACGTTAGGTCGTAGAATAACATCACATGTTAATTTTTGATAGTATTAAGTACGGTAAAGTTTAACCCTAACTAAACTGAAAGCTAAAAAAAACAAAAACCTACCACAAGTTACTGTGTTAATTTATATAGTTATGGAATATAGGCCGAACTTAATAAAAGATTAACTAATGTTAGGCCTAAGACAAGTGAGCTTGTAGATTTCGGTGTCCGCGATTAGACTTCTTTTGTACTATTCTAGAAATTCTGTATTTAAAAAAGTACTAATTTGACCGCAAGTGTTTTGCGGGTTTCTGCTAGTATATCTAAAGTACCACCGGCATTAGACATTCAAACTGGAATGTTAGAAATCGTCCAGCATCTCACGATAAAACAATTGTTCTGTTATGTAACAGAAGAAACACTGAAAATATTCTGAATACTATCTAATTGTCTCATGCTATTTTAAAAATCAGAATTAAATTCTCAATAAACAAGAAACATTTAATCGGACATAAAGTTCGGTTTTCAAGTGGACACTTCCTTATAATTAAACATATGTATTAGCTAATTACCCCCTCCCCCCAACTTCAAAAGGCAAGCTAATTATATTTCAAAAAAAAAGTTAAGAAAGACTAAACAGTTTAAAAGAACTTGGTTACTTTTTACTTTTTCTACTGTCTCAATATTTCGTTTCTTATCTTGTAAATTGAAATTTTAATATTTGATTATCATTCCTAAGTTTATGTAGAATATATATAGAGTGAAACAAATGTTCTATTCTTGCTGATTTGCTGATACTCCGAATGGTGGTCTATGAACAATTCAATTGTCTATGTCTGTTGGAGAAAATGTGTTATTTTAGATTTTAAACTCGGTGCATTGAAACTTGCATAAAATGGTTTGCTAGTTAAATTACTAATTGCCTTTTTATTCCTGTTGACGATGAAACTTTTTTACAGGTGTTAAAAGACTTAAAGGTTTAGCGATTTGTATATTTCTTTATATTTCTATTATATTGGTTAGTGAATACAATTTTTAGAAGTGTTAAATACTTAAAGGTTTAGCGAGTTATAGAACACTTTTTTTCATTTCAAGTCAGTTAGCAAACTTTTTACAAGTGTTAAAAGACCTAAAGCTTTCGCGATGTATATAATAAGGTTTGGAGTTGAATAACGTTTGAAAAGCTGAGAAAGATTCATTACATAAAAGGTAATTGGTAGTATAAAATTGACTGATTTTTCCACTTATATTGCAATTTCAGTATTTTAGTTAACACATTAACAGAAAAAAAAGTAATAATATATTAGATTTTATAATATTGTTTAAAAAGTTGTTCTTAAGAACAGGATATTAAAACGGAGTAAAAAAGAAGACTTAAACACGACTTAAGTTATTATCCAAAAACGTGTAACTGGGGTTATAGTGAAGTTATTGCAATTATAACGAAAATATTTCTAAAGAACAGATAGATGATATTACTCACTACTCACAATCATTAGACAGTAGAAAAATCATCATTACCGCGGATAAATAACACTGCCAATAACTGAGCTTTTATCTGTGAAAAGTTTACATCTATATTGAATGTAGCAGGGTATAATTTTCAAACATTAACGCTTTCAAATAATACTATTTGTAAACATATTATTACAGAGAAATAGGGCGTAATACAACAGTACAGTAACATGTCATTAGATATTGGTGTCAATAAAAATAATTATGAAATACCCAAATTTTATGGATTTCAAAATTGTGCAAGTCACCTTACCAATACACGCTCATAATCGGTGCTAAAAAAATCTACTACTAAATGTTTAATTTGTCTATTCCAGTTGGTAAATTGCTTGTTGTTAAGCGTAAAATTACACAATGGGCTATCTGTCCCGTGTCCACCACAAGTGTTGAAACCCAGTTTTAGCGCTATAAGCCTTCAGACTTACCGCAGAACAATTTAGGGGGGGGGGGTAGTTGGCAAAAGTCTAAAACCTGAGATAAATTGAAGAACATCTAAAGAATTAACGTAAAATTATCAAGAAAATGAACGGATATTAACCATTACATCCACTTAAATAATACCGTACAATTAACACTCAGCCTGTGAGTGAATTATACCAAATTCGGGGGAGTGGATGTGCAACAGAGGAGTGTCACAGTTTTGTGTCTGCAAGCTCGTAGGGCCCGTCATGGCCAGGTGGTTAGGGCGCTCGACTCGCAATCAGAGGGTCGCAGGTTCGAATCCCCGTCACACCAAATATGCTCGCCCTTTCAGCCGTTTGGGCTTTACATGTGACGGTCAATCCCACTATTCGTTGGTAAAAGAGTAGCCTAAGAGTTGGCGGTGGGTGGTGATGACTAGCTGCCTTCTCTCTAGTCTTAAACTGCTAAATTAGGGACGGATAGCCCTCTTGTTGCTTTGCGCGAACTTAAAAACAAACAAACCAGTATAACTTACTCTTAAGAGAACTTCAGTAACTGCAGACAATGCGAACAACTTAAATTTACTTGAAAACTGGATGCAAATTTAGTCATTGTAAATGTTTATGTACTTATTTGTGCATGTGTGTGTATATATATATATATATATACTCACACACACTACATGGTTGGGTTTACATGTACTGTAAAGTTCACGAATATTTTAAACTCAAATTCCCAAACCGAGGAGTTACCAGTTATTCACAAAACAACAACACAAGATCTTATTATTGAAAGATTTTTTTTATCTGTAGAATTATGCGAGTATTTCAGTAAAATATGCTAAAAACTAAAGTAACAAAAGACATATATTAGAATTTTGTAATGATTGACTAATTGGCTTGAAAGTTTTTTTTTTTAAGTATATTTAAAATGTTTTCGTTTTTTTTTTTTCTAAAACATTAAGAGAAGAAATATTATTACTACCACTACTTAGTAATAATAGTAGTGTACGTAACGTCTAACAAAGATTGTCTAATTTATACGTTATTTAGTAAGCGTTGGTTAGGAGTAGGAAG
>NW_013666392.1:415297-423722 GCF_000517525.1 Limulus polyphemus
ATTTAGTTTTACGTTTTTTTTTTTCTTTAAAATAATTAAGTAAGAAGAAATATTATACCTACACTTTAGTATAAATAGATGCTAAGCTCAAAGATGTCATTATCGATTTGAAGCTGTGGATGAGAATAATATGGTGTCATAGAGTATGAAGTGAACAGACGCCGAGTATATATATATATATATATGGTGCTCAGGACATTTTGATGAGTCAGCTCAACTGGTTGTAGTGCATTATATTCAAAACTGTCAAGACATGCTTCTGGTTATCGAAATACAGAATTATTGCTTTAAACATTTTGTTTCCTAAGAGGGATGGTAATCAATACAGCTAAGTTTATGAACAGAAATAATTATTTGTTGAGATAACCAATGCATCTTTAGATGAATGTCTATCAATACCTGTATTCTAGTTTTACGGTTAAAAGATATTTTTCATTTTCCAGATAAACCTTCTCATAAAACTGAATGATACGATTAGACACATATAGAACAGCTAGAATTACGTGCATATTTCTATCCTTATAGTGTCTTTTTTTTTATTTTAATTTGTTTTCAAATAATCTAGTTTACAGCATTGCATATTGTATATCTGTATATAATATTAACTTTAAAAATCCATCTATTACCCGATTTTGCATTTCAATTTTATGATTAATTTCCTCTGATCCGGGATATCTTTAATGGTAAGTAAATTTTTTGGTTATATTGTGGTTCGTTAAACTTCACATTTTGAATATCAAAACAAAACAGAAGTTCTGATCACGTCTGAAAACGTTTCTCAGATTATTTAAAAGAAAGTTCCTTATATTTTACTAGTAGGTGTCCATCAGCCTGACTCGCATTATCTTTAGCTTCTATTTTAATTCGCAGAAGCAAAACTACTTTTAATTTCCGCTTTGCTTGAGATAAATATTTAGTTATTTCAGTTCTTTCGTCTATCGTTATGGCAACAAAGTCAGAGTGAAATAAAGTTACCATGAGGAATTCTCAGACGTGATTAGAAGTATGAATAATGGCTAATACTGAAGCCAGCTGTTTCTGAAAGAACAACCAATTTTCTTGAACAACAGAAAGGCTGGTTAGCGGAATCTGTCAAGTAGAATAACTCTTGGGGCGTTCTGTCGTCATTCTTTCGTAGGTTTCTCTTCTTTGGTTTTTTTTATCGTCAAATATCCATTAAATCGTAAATCACGATTATTAAGCATGAACCGAGCTAAATGTGTTGAAAATAAATGGTGTATTACAATAATTCTTTTGTTCTACATTCAGTGCTAGAAAAATTTATAATTATTTTCTGCAACTTAGACACAAAAATATTCCAAACTTTTAGAATACTATTCAAACTTAACATAAAAACAACTCTCTTGATTACTTTTGGAACAATACTAAATGATCTGACTGAGACAACATTTTCTTAGTTACTGACATTCAAAGAGTGCTTTACCATTAATTCACATTGATGTTTGTTGTGAGTGTATTATTCATGTCTCTCAGTGGGTCAATGGTAAGCTTACGGATTTACAACGCTAAAATTCGGGTTCGTTTCACAGTGGACAAAGTACAGATAGCCCATTGTGTAGCTTTGCAATAACAAAAACTGTATTCAACATTATTGCTTTCATTGAATGAATATTTTCAGTCGGAATGCACAATTTTTTTTAGTGACTGCAAGAAAGCTTTGGTAATAAATTTAGTTGGAGCTTTTTATTTGTTCTGTGTCATGGTAGCACGTGATATGAATAGTCCATATCACGTAAACTGTTTTTTTTTTTCACTGACAAATAAAAAGGTACAAAATATTGATATCTAAGGGTACTTGAATACAGTGCTTTCTTTAACAATAAAATATATAGATATATATTTACTACATTATAGTACTACTATAATGGGGCCAACCTCAGGAGGTAAGTTTATCTTACTTACCCCAAGTGTTACTACCTTATTTCGTTTTTCTTTTACTTTGGGGAGCAGTCATCTTCCCACAACTGTCTGCAGGCAGTGAGGGGTGATATAGATGTGGGACGTTTTGGGCTTGAGCACCTACGTCTCGCTCTCCTAACTTGTATTTCATTTGATGAGTTTATTTGATTTTTTATGAATTTCTTCATGCGAGACTTGCGAACGGAGGTTAAGACTGATGGGCGGGGTAGCCCCACCACAATGTGGGTCCTACTTCCGCTGTCACCTCCAGAACCCGGGGCACATTTTATATCCCACATTATAGCCTGTACCCTAGGGATTCTTTTAATTTGTGCAGAGTTTTTAATTTAACTTTGTTTTGTTTGGGTTGGTTTTGTTCATTTAAATGTCATTTATCACAGGTTTGGATTTGCTGTTCTTAACGCAGCCCTTCCTTCTGATTTTTATTTTAAATATTTTTATTTCTATATATATAATCGCATTACCGTTGTCGGTCCAGGTCATCAACTGCGATATTTAATTCATTATTGTTTTATAGTGCTGATTCAATAGCCTATTAACAATTAGTGTAACCAATAGTTTGAAAGCTATACACATACACACACACATATATATATACACATATCCGAAATATGAATGTGTAAGATGCATAGCAACTGAAAGTTTCACTGTAATAAATAATAAATTAAATTTTATATTGAATTTGATAACAAAACTCAGACCGAAAAAGAGACTAACAAAAACATCTGTATATGTGTGGTCCATATAAGAATGGAAATACTTTTTTTTTTCAGGTGTAATCTCTATTCGAGAGCTTCAAATGCAATTAGTAAAAGATGTGGATGTTCCTCTCCACTATAACCTTTACTTAAACGATCACCCGGATGTAATTAGTAATCAGTTACGTCTTTTATTATTATTATCTATTAGTTAATAATTTATTTATACCTTACGTCCCAGCAGCTAATTTGCTGCCGTCTTGAGGATTGTATGTGGTGACAGGAGCCAGGATTTGGTCCTATGTGTTTTTGGTTAGAAATACAGGCGTGCTAGACATTCGCTTGGCTTTTGGGTCAACTAACTATTTGGATGTTTTCAAGAAAAATATCCAGTTTTCGCTTATTTCTGTGCTAGATCGTCTGAGTGTCTTATTTGTTAGTTTGATGTAGCAGGCTTTTTTTATCTTTCTTTGTTCTTCTGTGTGATTCACATCCCATAAGTTTAGTTTCAATATATGTTGTTGTATGATCTCCTCTAACATAATGGACTGTTGCAGATACACCTGCATTACAGAGTCTTGTACAGAGGTCGACTACGTTGTATTAACAAATTTTGGAGCCTAACCACGTCTTCACAGTCCATGCCGTTTCGCCTGGCTATGCTCTGTCTGACGACCAAGCATCTTAAAAACAGCATCTTGTAGTTTCAATTAAGAAAGGCTCCGTCATAAGACGGTTGGGTCCAAAGCACACCATTTCTCCATTTGCTTTCCGTGATCAATCTAGTGTACGAGGACAAAAATTTTCCAGCGTCCTTGTCAGCAGTGCGATCGCACAAAAATCCATAGGCGCTGCGTTCAACAGATTGATCGATACGTCTTTGATGGAATAGCATGACTACCCGTTTCATTATACAGCTGCTTGAAGTACGTGACAGATGAACTTATGTGATATATATACAACTTGTGTACTTGTGACTTTGCTTTTCCAGACGGAGATCTTTCTTGATCATTTTGATTGCTGTTTCCTGGGGTAAATGATCGGCTTTTGTTACTGTCCTTTGTGTTCGTGGATTCTCACCGCACTTTGCTTACTACGGCTGGAATACGACTTGTTGCAGGTCTCTTTTTGGATGTTACTGGTACCCCAAGTTGATCCATATTCATTTGTTTTCCAATATGATCGAGTACAAAGGACATCGGCTGGAATACGACTTGTCGCAGGTCTCTTGCTGGATGTTATTGGTGCCCCAAGTTGATCCATATTCATTTGCCTTCCAATTTCATTAAGTACAAAAGACATACCCGTCTTAGAAATTTTAAATCCTTGATCTGAATACATATTTATGATTTGAATGTATGAATATGTTTCGTCTGAAAGAGTTGTTACATACCTTTCCCAACAGCGATATGTTTTTGTAGCATCACACTGCCTACGAAACGCCAAACAATGTCAACATTTAGTTCAGATAAATCCCGTTCTACCGCTACGTTATATCAATCAACTGTGGTTGTCACACGATTTTTTGATCTGCATATTGAAAATCGTTTTAATACAATGTACTTAACCATATGTATGTCTGTTGTGCTCCTGAATTGCATCTTTTTTTGTATTTTATTTCCCCAGTCTATAGAAGGACACATTTAATTATACGTTATATATAAGTATTACTAAATATCTAACTGGTTTGGCATTGCGAGAATTTCCTAAACAAACAAACAAAACAGCATTGCGGGTTCCCATCCATATACGTTTTTGTAATGGAATCGGAGGCTAACGATAATCGATCATCAGTTAAATAGCACACAATCTACAGCATGTTTTAATGCAAATAAATAAACCCTATAAATTTAATTGTTCTATAATTGAGTCGACAAACAAATACCCATTTATTGTTTTTTTCTTTACTCTTCACTATTCATGTTATTGATATTTGATTTATCAGAAATATGTATCCTTATTCTGTTTAATGCTATCTTCAACTGATAGTATTCATATAAATGAGGTTTGTATCCTTTAGCTGAAAACACTGAATAATTTCATATTCAAAATCATGGAATTATCAAAAATATTAAGGTTGATAGAACGGTTCGTTTCAAAAGAGGTTTATGTTAAATGTACATTGCTCTCTTTATGTGTATAATGACTAAATGTGTGCCTTCGGTGGGGACCTATAACACTAAATTTCGGGGTTCGATCCCTGTAAATAGTTCATTGTGCTGTTTTGCGCTTAAAGAAAAAACAAGTTAACTAAAAGTAAAATAATAAAAAAAATTAATTTCATAACAAGCAACCCAAGGCTGCTTAAAAAACAAGAAAAGCAATTTGTTAAGACTTCCTAAGATACAGCGTTAATTGCAGCAATATTAACTTGCTGGAAAATTGTTTATTGAATTTTCTTACAAAGCTACTAGAGGGCTATCTGCGTTAGATGTCCCCAGTTCTTGTAATAGACTAGAGGGAAGACTGTTAGTGAAAAACAACCAACACCAACTCTTGTGCTGCTATTACCAACGAATAGTAGGATTTACCGTCACATTATAACGCTCCTACAGCTAAAAGAGTGAGTATGTTCGGCGGCGGGTTTAGATACCTCGACCTGCAGATTGTGAGTTGAGTTCTCTAACCACTAGGCCACGGTAGGCCTACTGGATGAAGTCAGATTACTGTATGGTGTATATAAATATATCATTTATGACAAGCACTTTACAACCTACTTTCTTTAAATGTTTATATGTACAAACTTTTACTAATTTATATATATATACATGTGTGCAGGCGTGTGTTGAAAGTATTTTGTACTATTTTGGGCAAAGTTGTAAAGAAAAAAACATATAATTAGTACGTTAGAGGGTCCACACTGGACCTGTTGAATCTGAAAAAGTAGCTATGTGTCTGAAAGAATGCGAGTATGATTCTAGTCACTCACGTAGTATATTTCTAAGATAACTAATGCCTTCGATTTGAAAACGGATTGAAAATACTTAGGAGCATATCTCAGTCTGCTAGCTTTGGACAGTTGGTAGACACAGATCCCAAGTAGAATAACTACTTCCTCAGATCTCGATATGTTATCTCAGTGCAACATAAAACACAGCTTTTAGCTACTTTGTATATTATGTATTAAAGTTCAGAGGCTGAGCTCATACTGAGTCGTTTAAAGTCATCGCTTCGGGGTGGGGGTCATAGACTCATCCTATCATCAAACATCAGGTTTTGATGTACCATCCAGAATGTCTGTGTGTTTTTTCTTTTAGCAAAGCCACATCGGGCTATCTGCTGTGTCCACCGAGGAAAATCGAAACACCAATTTTAGCATTGTAAGTACGAAGACTTAGCGCTGTCCCACCGGGGGACATCCAGAATGTCTGTGTCTTTTTCTTATAGCAAAGCCACATCGGGCTATCTGCTGTGCCCGCAGAGGGGAATCGAAACACTAATTTTAGCATTGTAAGTCCGAAGACTTACCACTGTCCCACCGGGGGACATCCAGAATGCCAAAAATTTTATGTGTCAAATAGAGGACATGTCGAGTTGTGACAAGCACAACACTAAGCTACCGGGGTTACACTGATAAATTGACATTTGAATACTGCATATCTTTACGGTGTATATATATATATTTCCAAAGTTCGGATTTTATATTAAAAACAAACAATCTAAAGCGTTGTTAAGTTCTATATCAAACGCAGAGAAACCTAAATGGATAAGTTCAATTGGTAGTATATACTGAATAGTATTTTTCTAGCAACTTTTTCTTTAAATATTCATCAAGTTAATCCGTTGAGCAATACTTCAAACAACGGAAATGGGTCTAAGCCGTTTTCCTGTATTTATTAAAGTCGTTATCATTACCATATCAGTTAACACTCTTGTCATTAAGGTCAAGGACAGCATGGGGACAACTCTATATGATCACAGCAGTTCTTACACACACACAAAGATTTTCGTTGTGATAACCACATTATTCACAAACTCCTGTAAGGTATTTGTTACACACCACTAACTTCAAACAACAGTCGTTGTAGATGAACTAAATCATACATTATTTTGTAAGACAAATGACTGAGTAAATCTCACTCAACTGCTCTAAACAAACCTATTGAAACAAAAGCAACCCTTTAAATTTGTATTTCATGTGAAAAAAACTTATACAGCATGTTGAAAACGTGATTGTGAATTAAATGTTAACAGTATGAAAGAATTAAAATCGAATAAAATTTTTTGCTTAAAATCTATATGATCATAACAATCACCAAGTTTACTGCAAGCAATTAAATTATAGGAACAAGCAGGGAGAGATTTTGTTCAATTATTTCAAGCACCACAATAACAGTTTGTTTCTCGTAAACCGTTTTAGACTTCTAGATTGTACAGTTTCAAGTTCTACATAATAAACTGGTGGGCTTACCTCAGTATTAGACGATTTACGAAATAAGAGTAGACTTGTTTATAGTTTATTTTTAAAACCATATATGTTTAGTTAAACGTTTATACTATATCTACGCATATTAACTTGCGATCTTATTCCAGAGAAGTCCTCCTCTACACTACATTACCCTACCATTTACTTCAGTAAATAAACGAAGATAAGCTCGGTAACAGATTAAAATAAGATGGAATGAACTTGAGTAAGTTATAGAAAATATATATTCTGTCAAAGTAAAATGACAGTTGACTTATTAGGTCGTCAAGAAATTAATGTCGCGATTTGGAACACTTTCATTAACCATCCCCGAAAAACGTACATCACGTATAATAGTTAAACGAACTGCCTAAACTTCACGTTAGTGTAGCCTATATATTGTGTAAAGTTTAGTATACTCTAATCCCTTATAGTGATGGCACACGACGAGGCACACATTCGGCATGTAATGCTGTTTGAATACAAGAAGGGAAAAAACGCCACTGTAGCTACAAAAAATATTAAAGAAGTTTTTGAAAATGTTTTGAACGTTCGTAAGTGTCAACGATAATTCAGCAAATTTCATTCAAGTGACTTTAGCCTTAAAAACTGTGATAGCAGGGTCTGACATGTTGGAATTGATATTGATACCCTGAAGACGCTTGTTGAGTCTAACCCAAGGCAACACACTCGTGAAATGGCCTTGAAATTGTTATGAATTTCGCGCAAAGCTACACGAGGGCTATCTGCGCTAGCCGTCCCTAATTTAGCAGTGTATGACTAGAGGGAAGGCAGCTAGTCATCATCACCCGCCGCCAACTCGTTGGAAGTCCATAAACTTACTGCTGACCCACAAGGGGACAGAGAACGAACTGTTGCTGTAATTTGGGCTCGCTGATTGAATGAACAAATGAACTTGCACACAAAATAAATAGACGATTGAGTGGAGGGATTTTCTTCTTAAACTTAAAAAGTAATATTTAAAAGCACTTGAGCTTAAAAACAATTTCAATCTCATTTCAGAATAAACTGGTTTGAAATAGTCTTTAATTTATTTGCGAAGTGAAGAAATCAAACGGAATGCGAGAAACAAATATAAATATGCACAACAGTAAACGATAAAATTCCAGAACATAACAATTAATTCTACGTTTATGGGAATTCCACGCACTAAAATTAAATATTTGATTGGGACTTTCAAGCTACTCAAGGTTATAAATATTTTTTCGAAGGGGGGGGGGAGTTACGTAATAGTGAATAAACAATCTTGCTTGCTCACAGTGAACCTCAGTTGTAGCTGAGTAGGTCGTAAGTAATTTCTGTTTATTGTTTGTTTGTTTTTAATTATGCACAAAGCTACACAAGGGCTATCTGTGCTCTG